>NC_057796.1:339142841-339442841 GCF_018294505.1 Triticum aestivum
GAGAAATGAGAGTGGTCTAGAGAGAGAGACACGAATATGACGTCACGACAAGAGATTCCATTCCCTTGAGTGTGTATATGCAAGGGGGGAATAGAGGCACCAGGAGAAATTTTCTGTATGTGTGGTGTTTGTGTTTGTGTTGGTATGTGTGGGTGTGAGAAGATAATGAGACGTGGGGGCAGAGGGTGTGTCACCGCGTGAGGTCCGGTGGGTCGAGGTGAGGCCCTTCGTTCGGTTCCGACCTGCGCCACATTGGTCGGCCCGTGACGCATTTAGGAAGACCCATGGATGACTAGTCGTACAAGAAAAAGATAGTAGAATTGTGAAGGACTCTATGTCCACTGACAAAGCCGGCTAGGATTTGTAACCCTAGGTTCTCGGACTAAGGTAACCCCTTTATCTCTGATATTACTATTCATCCAACCTAACTTTAAGGGGCATCCTACAGAATGCTCTGCTAGAATCATACTCGTCGATTAGGAAGAGAGGTGTGAGACAATGCGTGAGAGACAGGCGTAAAGATAGTGTGCGTACATGAGACACGTAGGCAGGTCCATGTATATAGAAAGGGTCGATGAGGATTGTGCGTGTGTATGTTTGCGAGAGGAAGAGTGCTTGTGATAAAGGTTAGTGAAAACAGTTGTAAATGGTTACGAGAGGGAGGGAGGGTTATATCTAGAGCATGTGTGCGAGAAAGACACCTCGGGAGAGAATGTGTGAGCATGTGTGAGAGACCACCGATGGAGAGTGAAACTACACGTAAAAGACTGCTCTACACATTGATTAAAGATATAAAATTTATCCAAATATTAGGATGGGATCATGATATTTGCTATTCGCGTAACGAGCGGTCATTGATCCATCAGACATCTATATTCCATCGAATTTGAGCATGTCTATGTTATTATTCGACACAATTGATCCACATAGTTAGTATTTTGAACTCCAGACAATGCATCGCTTTAGCAATCGAATATAAACGTGAGTATAGTTCATGTTGTGTGTGTAAAGCAGATTATACATACGAAAGTTACACAATGGACATTATAAATAGCTACCTATGAACTAGCATACATTTGAACTCAACTTAAGGTGGTTTAAAAAAATCAAATTCAACATGAAGTCCATTCAATTATTTGAATTTGATATCATGGCATTTGTAAACCATACCTAAATTATGGGGGCACCAATCTTTGCTCTGATTTTGTACATAATAGCATATGTAGTCGTGTACAAAATAGATTCAAATTTAGCTCCTCCATTCCAAAATAATCGTAGTTATAGGATTTTCAAGTGTCAAAATTTCAAAAAGAAGCGGATAATTTAATGAGGTTTTCAAACATACAAGGTCAAATATAACGTTGTCTATTTAGGTCAATCCTCATAGTTCAAGAGTACTCTAAACGTCAATGCTTGTGTTTCAAAATTTCGAACGAAGCGCCAAAAGAGCCTCTACTCGCCCGAAACCGCATGAGACCAATGTTTGGTAGTACAAGGAAATTACTTTTCTAATAACTCCGACCCGTGAAACCTACCGGCCCGACGTCCAAAGGTCTAAACCGGGGTAGGTTTGTAGCTTCATCTAGACGCCACGCAACCGCATCCGAAAAACATTCATACACAATGGCCGCCTAAGCACACATGCGCGCGGCCAAAATCGCTCCCGCCCACTATTTGGGACACCTAGGATTACCATCCTACCCCCGACCCACAGTAGGTCCGAAATTTAAGAGGGGGGCAAAGTTTGTACTTTCCCCAAATTTCAAACAAGCGCGTCCCATCTTCTATTCAAAAAAGCCAAAAATAAGCGCGTCCCAGACCGAAACATGGTTCCCCCCCACCCGTCCGATTCCCCATTCGTACTCCGTGGGCGCCAAAACTACCTCTCCAGCAGCTGTGAAACGCCGGCGTCCTCCGTCCGCCACCCCATCCCACCCATCAACCGCCGCCCTCCTCCATCACGCCGGAGCCGATACCCCGACGTCGTCGTCCACCGCAACCTCAACCGCAACGCCCTCCACGGCTAGTAGTTGAAGCCGAGGCCGAGCCGTCCGTACCCGAGCCAGTTCAACCACGCCGTCCTGCGCCTCACCGCTGCCGCTCCAACTTCGCCACCCTCCACCGCACCGGAGCTGTTCCTGCTACGCCGTCCTTCGCCGCCTCGGATCTGCTTCCCCTCCACCAACATACGGCCACGGCAACACAGTCAACAATTTGGCCATGGGTTCATCCGACCCTGCACCCTCCAGAACATCGGTTTCCCCGGTAAAAAGAAGAAGATCGGCGCGACATCTGGAGGTGACCACACCGGCAACCGAAAAAGGTACTCCTCTTCCCTTATTCGTGCAAATCTTACGTCTCTGCTTGCACGGTATTCATCCCACAGAAGACACTAGTTGACCGCTTCTTCTTGATACTAGATGTTCCTAGTAACTCGCGATGCACAAGGTTTCTCCTCATATACTATTTCACCTTAGCTAGAGGTCCGTCGCCCCCCTGAATTTCAATTTCTGGCCAGTTGATTCCCAATTAACGGAAGCATTCCCCGGCGTAACAGGCGCTAGTACACCTATTACGCCGGGGAAGCAGCGCCTTGGTGTTTATCTTAGGGGCGTGTGCGGCCTAGAGCTACTGGCACCCGATCTGGAGGTCGGCCGGGATTAAAGGGATGGCCTGGGGGCGCTGCCAAGCACGGCGGTGGTGTGAGGTCGATGGGAGGGCGGTGTGGCGGAGGCATGGGTCTGGGCCGGTGGTCGCTGGCGGTTCGAGAAAGATTGTCAACAGTGACTGGCGGGAGGTAGACGAAGGCCATCTGCCCGTTCCTTATAGATCGGACGGTTCATTAAAAAAATCGACTGACCTATTTATTTTCAGTCGACGGTTATCTTAGATATGACCACATGTGGTGGTGTGCTGGAGGAGTACCTGGATTTCCTATGCTCATATATTACAAAATCATACGTAGTAGAATCTAATTTCGTTTGCCATGCAATGTTGTAGAGCTATCATATGTCTCCTGTCATTTATTTTTCAGCCACCTGCTATCTGCTACTTTTACAGTGCACTAGTTCTGCACACACTTCACCCTTACTCTCACTATTGTGTTTTTATGCAAGGGTATTTCAGACTCTGCTGCCATGAGAGAAGCCAAAAAGAAAAGAGAGAAGTCGCTCCAGCTTCGTGTGCGGTTAGGCATGACACGTTAGAGCGCTATAAAGGGTGCAGTGTCAGCAAATGGAGACGGTAAACGTAGCTCTGGAGTTGATGACCTCGCTCGCAATGAACCACCATCCCAGGTGCTTGCTTTAACTTCGCGGTGTCATATGTGGTTGCATGTTCCATATGGTGTCTAGCTTGTATTCGAAAGGCCAAAGTCGGTAAGATAAGGAAAGATATTTTTTTTCACATGAACCACCATCCCGTGAGCACCAGAAGACAAATAGCTAGTCAGGGCACTGGCCGAGCCAGTGACAAGCCCAGCAAAGATAGGCATCACCTGGAAGCCAACTAAAAAGCTGCGATGGTGGCGAAGCAGCCCGCCTCCCACCAGGCTCTCAGGTCCTAGATGATCATGCTCACCACTCCAGCCGGATGTCTAGCTTGTATTACTTCCAATTTGGTTAAATTGCATCTGCTTAGCTTACACATTATACCTTTGAATATGACATGCCTTTCTGTTTTTGGTACATACTAGTGCATCTGTGTATTAACCATGTTCTTACATCAAACTAATGTTCTTGTGTATCCCTCATCAATCACTTATGACGAGGCAGGCAGGGCAAGGGGACTACTCCTCATTTAAAGAATGCAGCGTCAGCCTCCCGACATGATTCTCAAGAAACAGAAATGCTAGATGAAGATAGTGACCGTAGCTCTGTAGTTGATTACAGCATTTCCCCTACACTAGCATCGCAGGTGCTTGCTCTAACTTGGCAGCGTGATATGTGGTTCCATGTTGCATATGGTGTCTAGATTGTAATTCTTCCAATCTGGTTAAACTGCATGTGCTAGTCTGCTTAACTTATACATTATACCTGTTAATGTGACATGCCTTCCTGTATTTAGTACATAGTACATCTGTCTATTAAGCATGTCCTTACATAAAACTATTGTTTTTTTGTATCCCGCATCAATCAACATGACGAGACACCTTTAGTATATGCAGTGCGATATTAGTTGCATCTTTCATATGATTTATAGCATGCGCTGCTTCTAATTTGTTGAAATTCCATTTATGATGGGACGCTTTTAACTTGGCAGAGTCATATTGGTTGCATCTTTCATGTGGTGTCTAGCTTGCATTGCTTCTTATTTGCTGGAATGGTTTCTGCTTAGTTTACACAAACAGTTGTGAACATGCCATGCCGTCCTGTTTTTCGTACATATTCCATCCTGGTATCATGTGTTTGCCTTACATCAAAGTAGTGATTGTCAGTATCATGCATGAATGAGTTCTGAAGAGAGAATTTTATTGCTTTTTCTTGTCGGTTTTACTTGACAATTCAAAATCAATAAAGCGGAAGGAAGTTAGCAAGGCAGCGGATAAAGGTGCTCCTTCCGAACGGAGGGCCTCTACAGTTTCTACTCCTCCACACCCCCAAGATGATTTCCAAGACAACACATGCATAGACACTCAACAAAGCTGTGTTTATGATGAGCACGTCTCCCCTAGTGCAGCATCACCGGTGCTCCCTCTAACTTGGCACTGTTATATGTGGTTGCATGTTATGTGTGATGTCTAGCTTGTATTGCTTCTAATTTTGTTGAATTCCATCTGCTTACTTTACACATTATACTTGAATAAGACACGTGTTCCTGTTTCTAGAACATACAATATCTGTCTATCACACCATGTTCTTACATCAAATTACTACTGTTGTGTAACCTGCAACAATCACTTATCATAAGACACGTTTGACTTCGGAGTGTGATATAGGTTACATCTCACATTCTTTTCTAGCTTGTACTACTAATTTGTTGAAATGGCACTTATGACGAGACAGTTTTAACTTGGTAGAGTGATATTCGTTGCATCTTTCATATGGTGTCTAGCTTTCATTGCTTCTAATTTGTTGAAATGCCTTCTCCTTAGTTTACACATCATAAGCTGTGAATATGCAATGGCACTAATGACGAGAGACCTCTAACATGGTAGTGTGATGTTGTTTGCATCTTGCATATGATTTATTTCTTGTACTGCTTCACATTTGTTTAAACGCCATTTATGATGAGACACTGTTAACTTGGCAGAGCGATATTTGTAGCATCTTTCATATGGTGTCTACCTTCCATTGCATTGCTTCTAATTTGGTGAAATGTCTTCTTCTTAGTTTACACATCATAGTTCTGGTTATCTCTTCCGTCCTGTTTTTCATACATATTACATCCTCCTATCATGTGGTTGTCTAACATCAAAGTTCAGTTCGTCTGCATCACGCATCAATTTGTTCTGAAGAACTAAATTGTTATTCGTTTTTCTTGTCGGCTTGACTTAACATGGCACAGAGAAAGAGGAAGAAACACAGAATGGCAGGGAATGAGAAGCGGATGAATCCTGCAGATTCTGCTGGTACTGATGGTGCAATAGAAGGTCAAAGTCCAGCGGAAAATTCTACAAACACGGCATCCCATGCTACACGAGTTGCAAAAAAAGCCAAACAGAAACAAATAGCTGCCACCAAACAAGCAGAGACAGCCCTAGTTCTTGCAACACCTACCACAGTACTACCAGCTGCACGACTTACTCGTGCGTCAACTGAGCTAGCAGCACGTTCCCAAGCTCCCTTGCCACCTGACACTACTTCCCAAGCACTCTTGACACAAGACGAGTTGGCAATATCAGATGAACCTTGTGAGCTTCAACAGCAAGAAGGTAGTTGCTGGAGTCAAGTTACAGTTGCATGCTTCTTTATATGTAGTCTCACAGTTTGATGTACACTAACACTTCCTATGTTCGTTGTTGGACTAGCACCTAGGCGCAAGAGGAAACAAACATCAGGGATAATGCTCGATAGGTTAACTAAATCTAGAGGAGGAAGAATGGAGATCCGTTTTGAGGCAGGTTTAAAAAGGCCACGTGATGCTACAGAGTCAGCCAAGTTAGTATCAGAGGCAGCGGTTGCCGTTAGGTGTCATGTACGTATCCTCCCAACATGGATTCAGTACAGGAATGACAAAGACGAAACCCAGTTCAACACCTTCCTCGACCATTTATCTGTAAGTATGGTTATGTATGGAAACTAGTAATATCGTCTTGCTCTGTCCCATACTTTCTAGGTTGCTGATAATGAGACTCCCATAATTTTCAACAGATGAGGTTCAAGTTGGATAGCCAAGATGATGCAACCAGACAAGCTTGCACCCATGTTTTCAAGTCTGCTCTGCGACAGTATCGGTATAACTTGAGGAAAACTCACTTTGAAGGCAAGGCTAACAGTGAACTTTCCCAAACATCTCCAGTGGAAAATATATCGGATGAAGACTGGAGGGGCCTTGTTAAACACTGGTCTGATCCGAAGTATCAGGTACATTATATATATGTGATCAGATCACATGTTGAAGTCCTATTTACGCATGTGCCACACAAATCTATCTTCTTGTAGGTGAACTGTTCAAAGAACAAGGCCAACCGTACGAAAGTGAAATTCCAACAGACGACAGGATCTCGTAGCTATATTGCACACTGCGAGGCTCTTGTAATTAGCTGTGTTTCACTCTTTTCGCTGTACCATATTATCAGATCTATATTGACTTGTTCGAAATGCAGAGGAAAGCCCGCAAGGACCAAAAAGTACCTGAACCAAATGCTGTGGAAATCTTCAAGGACTGTCACACCAGCAAGAAGAAGGGCATGACTACACCAGTCAAAGCCGCTGTTGTAAGTCCTTAATCCTCATGCCTTTTAACTACTACTTACTCTGACTTGTGCCTTGAACTGCATGGTTTGCAGCCAATGTCTATTACTCTTTTCAATTTTATACACAATTGTCTTAGCGTATCATTGCACCTTACAAGGTTTAAAAGAGAGGAGTGATGTTCCTTTGATCTTGACCCGTAATCTAGTTCCGTGCTGGACTTGCCCACACAACGTTACAATTGCCTGTTTGTCTGTTCTCAGTTGTTTTGTGATATGAATGATGTCATACTATGCTTACCGTATTATAAACTTCGTCTCTTTATCCTTAGCCCTCAATACAATGTGAAGAAATAGACAATACATTAGCGATGGTACATGGTCATATGTTTGGAACCTGGTTTTATTATGTACTTTGCAATAAAATACAACTAATATTTTACATGGGTTCACCAGAATAAGTTCTGTATATAGACCAAAGCTATTTTGTTTGGTTTTGCTGCCTCCTTAATATCTTCTGTTCTGGTACTACTAATGTAAAACCTCAACTTTTCAGCGAGCTATGGAAAAAATGGTGGAACCGCCACCTTCTGAAGGTGGCGAGGCAACTATAACCGCAATGTCAGCTCTTGCTGCAGTGGGTCAGTACCTGTCCACTAACAGTGCCAAAAGCACGTTCCTGCGTAATACTGGGTTGGTTGTTAAGGCAATATCGTCCAAACTGCCTCATGATCAAGATATGCAAGCTCAAAGCAATGTTGTATCTGCGCTCCAGACACAAGTCCATTCCCTAACAGAGACCCTTTGTGAAACAAGGAGAAACATTGCTCAATGTCGTCAAGATATGCATGGTTTTGAAACCAGACTATCAGACATTTGCTATGTTGTTCAGGAGCCTAGGGGAAATGAAGGCGAGGGTTATGGTGCTCCATCGGACAATACATCATGAAAACGTAACAGTCAGGTCAAATGAACTGAGCTTCTGAACTTCTGGTGGTGCATTTATCTGCTAGACTGTTAAGTTTTATGCCAACCTTCCTTTTGTTATATAGTTGTAATTTGTTTTGGTGCGATACAAAATTTATTCTTAACGTGCAGCCACCGGCTGAAGAAAACAGCAAGCCATTTTTGTATAGTGTAGGGTGTTCCCTATATTTGCACTGGTGGCGATCTTTGATGCCGAGTGGATGTAATCTGTGCAATCGCCTTAATAGGCCAGCGTTAGTTTCGGCCTTATTTATTTCCTAGTCTTCTTTTCCCTGGTTTGCTAGTGGCCGCAACTACCATGGGCCATATACGGGCCGTAGGATCCATGGGTCTCCTACGGGCCGTCGATAAATGGGCCTGTAATCGGTGGGCCTCGGGCCGTCGGATAAATGGGTCTACATGGGCCGTAATCGGGCGTAATTGGTATCGGCCCAGCACGGTAACAGGCCGTAGGACAGCAAAGGCTTAATTCTGTCACAGGCATAACGGGTCGTTAATGGGCCAGAATATAGGACGGGCTGGAAACGGCGCAACGGGTTAACAGGCCAGAAACGGGCCGACTCTTGCCATGGGCCGAATTTGGCCCATTAGGGTAACAGGCCAGTAACGGGCCGACTCTTGCCATGGGCCGAATTTGGCCCATTAGGGGAACAGGCCAGTAACGGGCCGACTCTTGCCATGGGCCGAATTTGGCCCATTAGGGGAACAGGCCAGTAACGGGCCGGAAGTAATCGAGGGCCGAAAAGGAGCCCAAGAACGTATGGGCCGTCAATAGGCCGAAAGCTAACACGGGCTGGAAACGGCCCATGTAAATCACGGGCCGTTAACGGGTATAAAGAAAATTACTGTTCATTATGGGCTAGAGTCACCGTGGGCCTGTAAAGGGCCGAAAGATACGAAGGCCTCATATGGGCCGAAAGACGTCGTGGGCCATACATGGGCCGAAAGTGAAATGGGCTGGTGTTATATTCGACGGCCCACATGACGTTGTTGGGCCGATTTCCTTTAGGGCCTAACGGGCCGTGAGTTAACGGGCCGTAAAATGGGCTATTTGCGAAGAGACCGTTAACAGGCTTTTCATGGGCCAGCCCGTTAACTTTTGACCAAGTCAAACGGGCCGGCTTTGTAAGCTAAATGGGCCAGTGGTGGGCCGTGGCACGTGTCGACATATCATAGGCGCCTATCTGACCCACTGACGAGCTGACACGTGTTTCGTCCGGCCAATAAGAATTTTACACGTGGAAATTTCCCATTGGTCGGGGCTGTTAACGGGTTATCGGATCCAAAACCCGACCCGATAGCTTAACGGCGTTCCGTTACGGTGGATGCCACGTGTCGGTCACCCTTGACGAAAGCACTTCTGTGATGCGCGATTTATCGTCATGGAAGTGGACACTTCCGTGATGATAATTTTGGTAATGTCATGGAACACTTCTACGACAGCACAGGTATGACTATCTTGATTCTGTCATAAAATCGTCATGGATGTACATGCATGACAAAAGACGCGACCTACTGTGACAAACATGTATCATCACGGAAGTGTATTTTTTTTGTAGTGCCTCCATCGCGCACGTTCGTTATTTCTCTTTAGGTCATTCACCCGCGGTGTGTGTAGGCCCCCCGACTCCTTCTTTCCGGCACACACCGGTCGATATACCTCTCTAGCAAAGTGTGCCTATCACAAACACATACTTCCCCTCTTCTCTTCTCACCGTCCATGCCCCCTATGTCCAATACAGCTCCACGCAGGTGCACACTCCTGCCCCTCTTTTCATCGATCGCATACTCGCACATTCCTCCCCCCTCGACATAGTAGGCCTCTCACACCACCTCCTAGCTGCACCCCTCTCCCCCCGTCTGTCTCTCCGGACCTTATTTGCTTCTAACACATGCATGCATGTATACGTACTGATCTCCCTACATATAGCTAGGTCGACTGTAATTCTTTTCCCCACGCACCGATAGACTTACCTCACTAGTTATGTCTCTCCCTTTCTCGGACACACGACAGTTGATCTTCCTATGTAGTTACGTATGCTTACCACAACCATATCATCTCCCCTCATAATCCTTGCATACCTCCCGACCCGTCTCTCACACGCACGTGCATAGACACACAGACATCCCCACCCTCTCTTACTGATATTACACTCGTACCCTCCGTTTGTCTAGCAGGCCTCTCCCACCATTTGTGAGACGCCACTCCACCACCAACCCTACGACACTCTACCTTTGTCTTTCTCCCAACCTTATTCCTCTACTACACATATCCATGGATGCCGATCGATCTCCCTCTATACATAGCTAGGTCTCTCTCCTTCTCCACACATATACTAGTCGATCTACCTCTCTATAGTTAGGTCTCTGCCCCCTCCCCCCCCCACCGATAGTCAAACGTTGTAGGTAGGTATCCATGCCACAGAGAAAAACTGCACCCCTGCCCTGAAATTCTAGTAGGCCAGCCGCCCTGTATCTTTGACGTGGGCAAACACAAATTTGATGGCACTCTGTATCAATCGTGCAGCCACACACTTCATCCCTGTTTTTGATTCTATCGATATCTCACACCGATGATCCCTCCACTCTCTTCTCGTGGATCACTCCCTCTATATATATGATATATCGATGACTCTGTTTCACACACATTGCATATGTTACGTTTTTTTGTTTGAGATATCATCGACACATTGCCTCGGTTTCGCACAAACCATCTCTCTCACACCCACCCACGTACGTACCTGCACCTAAAGAAGAGGTGCACGCAGGACGCACGTACTCATGTCTCGTTCCCGGCCACAGCCGCGCGGGTACACGGTGGAGTTCGTTTCTGTACGAAAAGGCAGCCCACGTGATAATTTGACGTGTGTAGCAGTTGTTTACTCGAAGGAGGGTCGGGTACCATGCCTAGACGGAACAAAGTTTGACTTGACGCGTTAGTATTAAATAAAGTTATATATTCCTCCTCAATGGCGTGTAGTACAGAATATAAAATGATTGCTGTGGGGAAAATGGAAAAATCCACTCCACTATATACAACGGAGCCTGCCTGCCGGGGTTTGTCTCTCGTCACACCATCTCACACAAGGCGGCGGTGGCCTCTCTCTCTCATCGTTGGTCAGTGATCCGGCCGCATCCCGTCCACCGGCGGAAAGGGAGGATGTGCATCCTTTCTCCGTTAGACGGCGTTGAGGCAGCACGTCCCGATCTGCGGTACCTGTCGTTCTCTCTAACCAAGCTCCGGTGCGGTAGGGCCTTCGCCACTTGCTCGCTGCCACGGTATGGGCTGATCCCGGCCGCCGGCGCCCTCCTAATAACATCCCGACGACCCTCAGGTACAGCTTCCTCCGGCTTTGCTCCACTGCCCATCTTCCCACGTTGCTGCATGTGGATCTTCTTTAGTTGTTTGCTTAAAACGTATCTCGGTCGGTGTACTTTCCATCTAGCAATCTCGTCCTCAAACCATTTTTGATAAACCACCATGCTGCTATCTTTCCCTTATTACATGGAATATGCTTCTTTTTTGTCGGTGTATGTGTCTTCAACTCATGTTATTCGCCAGTAATTGTTTCCTTTCTGCCTATTTTTTGCAAACAGGGCTAGCCATTTCACCTCGTTGCTATTGCGACCTTTTGGTGAACTGCACAAATCACTTTTTTTCTTAAGAGTGTTTTGTGCAGTTCCGCCAAAATGTCACACGGGCAACGTTTTTACATTTCTGTGGGACTGCAGAAAGGGAGATTGGTTTTGCTATCCTCATCCAACTCCGTGCCTAATCTTCTCCAACAAGTAGTTAGTCCTAAAGAGAGATCGCAGAGGTGATCGGCTTCTATTTGTGTGTGTTATGTTTCATCACCTAGTTCCACTATTATTGTAATCACACTGACTAGATATCCTTGCAAACAGGGATGGTCAGCTCGATTTTAGTGGAGCTGCACAAAATGATCGGATTGTGGTGTCCTCCGTACACCCCCTTTTTGGCTACAGCGCTGGGTGAAACTAGCTGCCAAGCAATGAACATTGTGCCCAGGAAATGGACCCATGCCTATGAACATCATTGATCAATTATATATTTTTCTTTATTTGTACACCTTCTCACAACTTTTTCTTCAGTTGTGATGTGAATATTGGCGCTGATCTGCGAACCATTGAGATGCATTAGCAGCCATGGTAGTTTCATTTGTATTTGATGGAATGTTGTAAAGAAATAATCTTGAGGCAAGAGGACACATGAATCCTAAGTTGAAACCTTTTTTTTCCTGCGGAAACCAAAGTTGAAACCTTCATATCATCACAGTACAATTTCATTAAAATTATGCGTACATATAAACAAATCCTGAAGGATTGATAGCAATGCGAGAAACAATTCAACTTCGTTTTGCCGACATGTGGGACATCCTTCATCTGGCTCCACCTGCCGTGCAGCAAAATTGAGTGCACAACTGCATGGAAAGATTCACCCTGGTCGTTGCACCGCATTAGTAATGACTAGTGAGCAGTCAAATCACAGAGCCCCACCTTCGCCACAGTAAGTTGCTCGGACGAAGCAACCATCATTTCTCTGTTCCTTGAATCCGATGGTACTCCCATATTCCCAGAGTAATAAGTTGCTCAGGCGAAGCAACCATCACTTCACCTTTCCCACAGTAAGTACCTCCTTGGGCCCACTGAAAAATCACTTTTCTCTCTCCATCAAGTGCATTTATTGTCAATCTAACCCTGTCACCGAAACACCTCTTTGGCTACAGTTAGTTCAGGGTTAGTCATGAGTTAGTCTAACCTCTAGCTAAGTTAGAGTATCCAAATAGGAGCAGTATAGGACATGCATGTTGCTCAAAGCATACAGTCAAATTCGTACGTGAAAGGATCTTTTTTCTTTTTGAAAACGGAACATGAGAGGACCTTCGAATGATATAATTTTCAAATTACATAAAATCTTATCAATAGTCAAAGGCATCCTCGAATAATACATTAGGCCCTACTCCCTCCGTCTAGGTGTATAAGTCACCTTACGAAAACCAAATAATCCCAAAATACTTAGGCGCGGTGCATTAACTCCCACCTCGTTTCATGTTTCTTGACATATCCACCAATAAGAGATGTGGGGCGTGCATGTTTTCAATGACTTAGACTACCAAACTAGACATGCAATGGTTAGTTCATTGCATGCAATGATAATAATTAGCAAATAAATATTAATTTCTCTCGTTTTCCCCTCTTCCTTGGTCACGGTGCACAATATAAGATGACTTATTCACTAGACGGAGGGAGTATATAAAATCTTACCAATAGTCAAAACCAAGTGTTACTACTACACCAAACAAGTTAAAAACGAGAAACTGGACCCACTCACGGCACGGCACGCCTGTCTCGTTTGGTCCGTCGGTCAATGCGCTTCCTCTTCTTGGCATAACAATAGAGTACAGTAATTTTTTTAGAATGCTCTTGGCATGTCGCTAACATGTGATGAGTTAACCGACCTCAATAGACAGAAAAAACGCCAGACCGCCGCACTTTGAGAGAGATGAGGAGCGAGAAGCGATACGGGCTGGTGGATTACTAGAGCTAGGTGTCGCACGGAGGCCAAGAAACATGGTGATAGCGTGGGTTGGCCACGTACAGTATGATGTAACTACACTGGGCTGCCGTGTTTCATACTCTTCCGGTCTACTGTGGAGATGATTGGTTTATTTTATATCGCTAAATAATATAAAATATTATGAGTGCAGACGCTCCACCACGTGGTTCCCTGCTCCTTCTCGATCATCGGGAATCTATGTTCTTCCACTTTTTTTTGACATGAGCTTTGTTCATCCTTTTGCCAACACGCGGGACATCTAGCATCAAGGTGCACGTGTCATGCAAGAAAATGGAGATAAGCAGTGCGTAAGTGAGTCGTGCACTACAATGGCACCTAGTACTACCTAATATTTTTCATCCTCGATGGCACGTGAATACTGCACGTACTCAATGACGGAGCACGGGATGGTAGCCATGGACTGATGGACATGGTCGGCCCTTTTTGGAGAGAGTACTGAATACGTATTAAATTTGATGTGTCCCGTCAACTCGCAGAACGACGAGAAGCACACACTGAATGACGGAGCATGGGATGGTAGCCATGGACATGGTCAACCCTTTTTGGAGACTAATGCACTACTTTTGACATGTCCGGTCTACTCGCAAACGAGGAGAAGCTTTGCTTACTAGTAGTACACTATCGACTGTAGTACCATCACCATTGTTCGACTTTCGGAAGAGACGAGAGAACTTAATGTTTATTTTCTAATTAATAGCATTGCATGCAATGAACTAACCACATCTCTTATTGGTTGATATGTCAAGAAACAAGAAACGAGGTAGAAGTTAATGCACCGCGCCTCAGTATTTTGGGATTATTTGGTTTTCGTAAGATGACACCTAGACGGAGGGATTATTATACTTGAAGGCTACAAGGTTGGCAATAGATGACATGGCAGTGTCATGTAGCCATCAGCTGGTTATACTATTAACCATGCTCTTATAATACTCCTATATTTAGGAACAGAGGGAGTAGTTGGCATGCATGATACTACCTAGAATACTCCCATTACAACCAGCCTGGTAGAATTAAAATACCTAATCTAAATGGTCACCGCCTGATCTCTTTGTCCTCCTCCAGCATCCGGCAGAAGAAGAATCGAGCAAGACACCGGCTGTATTCGCCGGCGTCGCCTCGGCGGTGGCCTTCATGGGATACAATCGGCGGCGGCCTCCCGTGTTCTACATTTCCTCGATGATGGCGGCGGGCGGGACGTATATGCTCGTAGCCTCATCACCTCGTCCACACCCGCGTAGCCGCATCACCTCGTCCACATCCGCGGCGGCTTCTTTCTCTGCATGCATGTCGCGGCTCCGCACGCGTCGATGGCGGATGGTGCAGTCGCACACACTGGAGGCGTTGTACGACGCGGCGGTGTCGAGGGCAGCGACGATGCCCATGTTGTCGTGCTCCTCGACAAGCCGGCGTGGAGCAAGTTGGCACTCTTCCTCGAGCTGTACCGGAGAGGCCAGCTGCGGAACCACGCGCTGGCTTAGTGCTCCAGACGGCTTTTATGCCGGGGAACTGCTCTTCCTACTCGTCGGATGCCACCGAAAGAGAGGACAAAATGGTGGAAGGAGGAGCTTGGCCGGCGTCCTGCTCCTGAACGGACGTGTGTGGCCGGAGTTGGTTTCTCGCATTCCACGTGGGTTTCTATATCTATATCTATATCTATACTACTATATAGAGTACTAATTTTAAGTAGGACTAAGAACATCAATCATAACCGTTGATCTTCTAAATCCAGCGGCCAATATCAGGAGGATTCGCATGAACAGTACACTGGTGCTACCTCACCTGTGTTCTAGAACAATCAAGACGGAGGGATGTGATGGTTGCTTGTCCGTTTTTTTACGAGGCCACTTATTACTGGGAGTGGTTGGGTATTGTGATATGACGGCTTTACTGCCGGCCACGAGTGGGGTGAGCCTCGCGTGCAGCGCCGCCCTCTACACTAGTACTACATCAGTCGTGGTTTATTAGTCCCCCATTGAATTTGACTGAATATTTAACTGACAAAATGTTAGTGCATGTCAACAAAAACTATATCGTTGGATTCATATTTGAACATAGTTTTCAATGATATAATTTTAGGTGACATGCATCAGTATTTATCGTACTATATATAATTTTAGTTCAATTTTTGGTTGTACTAATCTATAGTAAGGTGCCCGTGCGTTGCACGGAACAGTGAAATGCATTGATCGGGGAGTTGTTTATTTTGACAAAGGATGTGGGGTCATCTCATGTGTAACGGGTATCGATAGGTTTCTTCGGATATTATTTCATCTCTAGAGCTCACAAACATCCGGGTGAAATAGTTAAAAAAGTATCTTTTTGCAAACAAAAGCGTTCAACTGTTCAACCTGCATCCAAACTTGTGAAGAAATAACACTTATTGTGCTTTGCAAGAAATGATCTTTAAGAATTAGTTTTTGAGTATCGATTGATATACATGTTGGCTACACATGACATGGCACTTTCATATAGTCAACAGTTGGCTATACTATTAAGTATTAACCATGCCCTTAGACACCTAGACGGAGGGATTAAATCAGGATGACTTGGAAGGGGGCAGAGGAGATGTAAAAAATGGTTCATCATAAGTCTTTCACCAGCACTGTAGTAAATATTTCATACATGGAAGATTCTAGACTAAACCATAAATGGATACACTTTTATTCATGCGCGATACTCCAATAGAGCAAGATCATATTGAGCGAAGACTAATGATCAACATTTAACTTGGTAATGCATATGTCCAGGTGAACCTCCTTGGAGTCCTCGTGCACATTGTTGGGGGTCAAATCATGCCATGCGTCTTCCATGTCCACATTGGCGGGAAGGTCCCAGCTCGGCATAGTCCTAGTCAACTTGACGTAGCTAGTGTCGCCGCCCACGTACCTCTGAGGGGTAGTAATAGTGAGCACGCACCCGTACATCGGCCTCGTGTCAGTGTCGGCTTCAGCGGCGTCACCCCTGACGCACACTACAGAGACAGGGCGGCGGTCTGTGCGGGCCTGGCCGGTGCCCACGATCAAGAGGAAGACGCTGGCGTCCTCCTTCGAAACTAGCAGGCGGTGGTGATCCTCCAGCGACTCCGGCACGGTGAACGGTTAGCTCGTCTCGTACTTGATGTTCTTCGCCACGGGCCAGTAGTGATAGACAGACGCCTGCGTGAGGTGATGCACGTGGTCTGCCGGCGAGCCCCAAAACAGCATCGGGCACTCTTAGCAGTAGACGAAGGGCTCCTTGGATGCATCGACCAGGCCGTCCATGAAACGGGAGTGGCTGTAGGGGACGATGCGCCAGTTGAATATATGAGCAAGTTACTACGAGATTTAGTCTGAATAAGCACAAAATAAATCATGATGGCTATAACAGAGATTAAACTAATCATGTGGAATAGCATACTAGATGAACAGATCGAATCTAGGACACAGACTAGAAACATGAATTCTACCACAATTTCGAACAGGAAGGACAGAAACACATACGGTGCAACGGGAGCAGCACCGTTGGCGTTGAGGTTGTCGCCCATGTCGTTGAGGAAGAGGTTGCCGAGGTCGGGGAAGAAGTCGTCGTCGGTGAAGTCCTCGCTGCCAGCAGTTTCGACAGCGCCCGCCGAATGGAGCGCAGGAGGGAGTGGCTGTAGGGGACATTGCGGCCGCCGAATGGAGCGTAGGAGTAGCCCACAAAGCAGTAGATGGTGCTCCTCCCTAGTCTCTACTCTTAACTCTATCTCTACTACTCTTTTTTTATAATATACTAGTAGTAGCTGCCAAATCGAATAGTACTGCGCCGTCCGCTGCACGCCCGGCTGAACACGCCTCCTCGCCTCCATCAAACCCCTCTGTTAAACCCGCATAACTAGCTCCAATGGGCTGTGTTGCCACATGACCACCAGATGGTTTGATTGAGCCCAGTCAAGATGGTTTAGTATGAGAATGTGGATATTTCTCAAAAAAACACGTGAAAAAAGTGAAGCAACGTGTAGTTCTTTTTAAATGAACGTACAGTTTTATGGCATGAATACTACTTCCCGCTTTTAGAATATTGAACTAATATCGGCATTTATACATCACTATAATCTCTTTTTCTTTGAATCTATTAGAACATATATTACTTCTTTTCCCTTTTACCAAAATCACTCTGTTATATTAAGACATGCCTTGCACGTGTATACATACTAGTAAATGTAGGTTTTTGAATGCGGCGAGGAGGCGGGTAGAGCTGGGAGTGTAGCGGGCGGAGCCCTGGACCGGCGCGCCGCTTCAAATGGCGGATGCAGTGAGAGGTTGCGTCTGCCCTGACCCCCTTGACGGTGCATGTCACCTTGTGTCCAGATCTGAGATGCGACGCGTACCAGATGAATGACTCCAAGCTCGACCACCGTGATGCAAGAGGTGCGAGCCGAGGAACACTGTTGGAGACGCCCTCCTCGTCATCATCTGAGTCCTAGAAGATCTCACCCACATCATCATTAGGCATGCAGCCGCCTTCATAGACAACATGCACAGAAGGAGTAGAGGCGACTGGGGACGCACCACGTCGTGGGCACTCCATACATGCCCGTGTGCGTGCAGCGTGCGTGCTTTTCCATCAGTGCTAGCTCTAAGGCCGAGGTTGCGGTCGTCTTCGTCCCCGGCTAGTCGTTGAGCACCGACGACAAAGAGGTGCTGCAAGAGATGCGTAGGCGCCGTTGTGTGCGAGCTTCCCCGTAGCACGATGAACCGGACGTCACCGCAGATGGCGCACGCCTCCATGCATCCGAGTGTGTGCGCATGCATGTGTTATTCACGTGCATTCTACGGCCAAGTGTGTGTGCATGCATGTGTTGTGTACGTGCGTTGTGTGCTCCATGCTGTGCGCGTTTGTGCATGAGTTGGATCGGCATGAGTTAGTGCGTTGGCGTGTGTACATGTGTGACTGCATGCGTCCTGTACATGCGTGGCTTCTTGCATGGGTATCAATATAAACTAATACAATATCTTCAACTTAGCATCCTGATGTATTGTCTCTAGTGGTTAGCGAAGAGTTCATGTTCTTTTATTTGTTTATAGGTCGGCAGGCGGTAAAAAACAGGGGAAAACGTGCAAGGTTCCTTGCAGACGCTCCACCGCGAGGTTCCTTGCTCCTTCTCGGTCGTCGGGAATCTATGTTCTTCCACTCTTTTTTTTACGTGAGCTTTGTTCATCCTTTTGCCAGCACGCGAGACATCTAGCATCAAGGTGGACGTGTCATGCAAGAAATTGGAGATAATTAGATAAGCAGTGCGTAAGTGAGTCGTGCACTTCGATGGCACCTACTCCTATACGCAATATTTTTTCTCCTCGATGGCACGTGAATAGTGCACGTACTCAACGACGGAGCACGGGATGGTAGCCATGACATGGTCAACCCTTTTTTGGAGAGAGTACGTACTAAATAACTTTGATGTGTCCCATGAACTCACAGAATGATGAGAACCTTGCTTACTACGCCTTCTCCCTCGCCAACGCGTGCGCGGTGGCTCTCAGCACAAGGAGAAACTTTTGCTTACAAGCGGTGGACGTGCAACAGTTCATTTGGTTTCAGATTGCCAGAAGTACTACTGTAGTACCACCATTATTGTTCGATTTCCGGAAGAGCCAAGCGCAAGGCTAGCCATAGTGGGACTAACATAAGTAGGAGTACCTCCTTTTTTATTCTAGGAACAACCACACGCGAATATTGGACGGTAGCAGCACAACAACTAAATCAAAAATCGAAACCTTCCTGCCCGGTGCCAGCTGAGCCTGCCGCTCCCATTGATGGCAAGTCAGGGCGACGTGACCTCTCACTGCTTCCGTTGTTGAAGCGGCGCGCCGACCGACGGCACCGCCCGCGACACGCCCGGCATTTCAGACTACACATACTTTGTGAGACAAAAGGTGGGGCCATTATTAATGATATAGTATTATACTAAAGGGACTAACTATTGTAAGCAGGCTACGTATTAGGTTGGTTCTAGAGATGTGTCAACTTCATATAGCCGGATGTTGGCTATACTATTAACCATGCTCTAAGTGTGGTGTGAATCGGAAAATTTATTAAGTCATTAATTAATAATTAATGGACACCTTAATTACTCAACCATTTCTGATTCTTTTGGATAGTGGGGCTATTACTGACCTGGACGTGGGGTTTGGGGAGTAACTTAAACTAGTAACATGCATATGTTACTACCTTCATAATGGGTAGTAACATATGGATGGTAACATGCAAGCCTTCATTAATTGAGATATAGACTCATTTTACCTCGGGGTGTGTTATGTTACAGTAACATATTATGTTACCACAAGCATCTCTCTCCTCATTAACTCCATGCCACATAAGCAAATTTGTCTTGGGATGTGTTATGTTACTACCTAAGTTACTCCCACTATGGCTAGCCTAAGTGTGGTGTGAGTCGAAAAGTTTATTAAGTCATTAATTAATAATTAACGGACGCCTTAATTACTCAGCCATTTCTGATTCTTTTGGATAGTGGGGCTATCATTGACTTGGACGTGGGGTTTGGGCCAAAGGCCTACTATTATACTACTTGGTCTTACTCGCACGACCGACCTGACAGGCTCTACCCTAGCCGCCGTTGTATCATATGGTTTCCCACCATTCCAGATCTTAGCACCGCCACGCAATTCTTCACCATCCCTCCTTCCGGCGTGCACCGCGAGAAGGGCAGCAGTCCTCCGAACCCCGCCTTTCGTGATCCTGTACGGGAGAGGGGCGATCAGGTTTTTGGGGAGCACACTCTTGTGACTGCTGCCAGTGACAACTTCCTCAACGACAGCCTTCTTCCCCGACCTCGGTAACCTCTTCATCAACGACATGAGTGACAACATCAACCACAGCGGTTCTGCTCCCGCTGTACAGTATGTGATTCTGTCCTCCTGGTTTAGTCCGCATCAATACTTTGATCTTTCCAATTGTCGTCATGATCTATTTATTGTTGATTCAGATTACATCTCATAGTAAATTGCTCATATATTCAACAATCCAATCCAAAAACCTGATTATAGGAAATTTACTCCGAGTGGTTTTGCTGCGCTTTTGAAGCCGCCTACTTTTAAGGGGGTGCAATATAAAAGGTGGTGCACAAGAGCAGTATATTGGTTTCAGATCATGTACTGCTATGACTCCACTAAGGGTAAGCCTGAGGGCGATCTTAATCCTACACAGCAGGAAGCTTTTGAGAACATGGATACGCTCTTCAAAGCCACCCTGCTGAGTGTTCTTGACGATTCCATTGTGGATTCATATATGTCGTTTGACAACGGCAAAGGCATGTGGGCCGCGCTCGAGGCCACATTTGGGGCCTCGGGCGCTGGCAACGAGTTGTACGTCATGGAGCAATTTTGTGACTTCAAGATGACTGATGAGCGCTCTGTTGTTCAGCAGACTCATGAGATACATTCACTCGCTAAGGAACTTGAGTGCTTCAAGTGTGTGTTGCTGGACAAATTTGTTGCTGGGACTATCATTGCCAAGCTTCCACCTTCGTGTCTGAGAAACAAGAGACATGATTTTTCCGTTTCGGATCTCATTAGCACTCTTCATTTTGAAGAGAAGGCGAGAGCAAAAGACACACGTGCTTGGGTCGCTGAGGGAGCTTCTAGTGCCCACATGGTACACGAGAAGAACTTCCAGCCAACCAGCCCCAAAACAACAAGAACAAATCTCAGGGGAAAGGCAAGTTTGATGCAAAGAACAAGCCGTCATATTCTACCAACTTCAAGAAGAATTCTCATAACAGTAAGGAATACAAACCTCAATTTCGATAGCACCGCACAAAACTTATATGGCTGCATATACCTGTTCTCAGCTAACCTCATGGTGGTCCAGGTATTCCTACATTCGTAACTAGGTACAATCACCACCGCAAGATGAAATAAGCTTATTCGTACGTTGACTTGCTGATTGCAGTGCGGAACGATCCTGTCATGTGTGGAGTAGCAAACAGGCAGTGCAGCCGAAGGTGGAAATCAACCAAGGTCTTATGAAATTATATATAATCTGCCGGCGTTCTGGGAAGGGGGTCCCCAGACTTACCTGCCTGCGGCCCACGGCGTGGCTCTGCAAGTGGGCCCATACGGCCCATCTTCACCAACAAGCATTCGAGACCCTCGCGAGGGGCCAAACCTCGCGAGGCGGACGACACAAGACCTCCTTGGGAGCGGCCTTACCAGGCTGGCTCGCGAGGGGCGGAGAGATCAAGGCAAGGCAAACCTCGCGAGGTTCTCGTGACGTGAGACGTGACGATCGAGACTAGGCGGGCGCCAGTGCGCACAGTGTCCTTGCTTCCTCTTTGGTGCTAAGGAGGCAAGCGCAGGCGAGGAATACCGAGGCGTCAAGCAAAGGTTTCCATATCGGTGCAACGAGACCAAGACCGGCAGGACGGCAAGACGGAGGTCACCATGGAGCCCAAGGCGGCGTCACCACCAGAACCTTTGGCAGGCGAAGACTGCTTTTGTCAGGGTAACTTGTACTAGGTGTCCCCTTTCAAATTGGCCGTTGTGGCATCCCTTCCCGCTCAATATTTGGGGAGAGGATCAGGGCCTCTATAAACAGGATTAGCCACCACAGTAGGAGGGAACAGAACCTCAGCCATCTCATCTTGGACTAGATCCAACCCATCCTCACATCCACCAAGCACAAGAACACCTCACCTCAGGAGGCTGTTCTTCCCCTTGTACTGTTCATCCTCAGCCCGAGAGGCAATCCACCACAGCACACTAGAGTAGGGTATTACACCACAACGGTGGCCCGAACCAGTATAAATCTTGTGTCTCTTGTGTTGCAAGTTCGTCGGCTAGCCTTTGAGATCATGGCGAGGTTGAGGGCGTTAGTTGGTAGGGGGAGATCTTCGTGCGCACCCCAGTGTTTGAACCTTGAGGGTTTTACCGGAACCCGAGATCCGACATTTGGCGCGCAAAGGTAGGGGTGCGCCGGAGTTTTCCTTCCGTTGATTCACGCTCCACCATCCTCGCGCCCATTCTCCATGGCTGGAGCCTCTCTTCCAGCCGGATCTACGGACGCCCATGGCAATGCCTGGGGGCTCCGAGCCCTTGGCCCCGCCTTGTGACAGGTGCAGTGACCACCCAATTTCAAGCCGGAGATGCCGCCACGCTACGACGGCGCGGCGGACCCGTCGGCTTTCCTGCTGGCGTATGAGGAGGCCGTCCTTAAGGCTGGGGGCAACGACAAGGTCATGGCCAACTAGCTTCCCATGGCCCTCACTGGTGCACCACGCGCCTGGCTGCTCAACCTCTCTGGATCCAAAGTGGCATCTTGGGAGGAGTTGCACGGTTTCTTCGTTGCGCGCTACGCGGCGCCGGCACACCACGCGGTTGTGGCCCTCCTCGGCGGCTCGCAAGCACCACCCTCGGATCGTCACGTCAAGCCGTTCCTTCGCCAGATCGGCGCCGCCTCCAAGCCCCCGAGGGCTCCGCTGGGCTGGGCGGCGCCCGAGGCCGACCTCACCTTCGACTCAGGGGATCATCCCATCTCCACCGTCGGCTCGGGTGTGCTCCCAATGCCTTGCACGCCCACCATCTTCAATGTGTCCGTCACCAAGACGCTCATCGACGGTGGCGCCGGCCTCAACGTGCTCTACGTCGAGGCCTTCAGCCTTCTCCACATACCCCTCGACCGGCTCCGCCATAGCAAGCCTTTCTCAGGGGTTGGTGGAATCCCCGTCCACTCCCTGGGGTGGATCCGCCTCCCCGTAACCTTTGGCCCGCGCGACAACTACCGCACCGAGCTGGTCGACTTCGACATCACTCGCATCGTCCTCCCGTACAACGCCATCCTCGGGTACCCGGCCCTAGGTCAGTTCATGGCGGCGACCCATCCGGCCTACAACCTCATGAAGATGCCCGGGAGCAAGGGTGCCCTCACAGTAGTTGGGGACGCCAAGGAAGCCCTGATGACGCTCAAGCTTGCCCTCAAGACCGCCGCGACGGCGCAGCCCGCCGACATGGACATCTCCAAGGCCAAGGGAGCCACACCAACCAAGAAGAAGCAGTTGTTCACTCAAGACAAGGCAGAAACCAAGCAAGTGCCAGTCGAGGAGGACGGGTCCTCGGGGGCAACCTTTACCATAGGCGCCAACCTCGAGCCTGGTCAAGAGGAGGTGTTGGTGAAGTTCTTGCGTGCAAACAAGGATGTGTTCGCCTGGGAGCCCGATCAGCTGGTAGGGGTCCCAAGAGGGGTGATAGAGCACCACCTGAAGGTGTGCCCAAACGTATGCCCCGTAAAGCAGAGGGCGAGGCGGTAGTCCACAGAGAAGCTAGCTTTCATCGTCCAAGAAACCCGCAAGTTGGAGGCTGCGGGTGTCATTCGCGAGGTTCATTATCCCGAGTGGCTGGCGAATCCCGTCATCGTGCCCAAGAAAGGCGGGAAGGAGCGAATGTGCGTCGACTTCACCAACCTCAACAAGGCCTGCCCCCAAGATCTGTTCCCGCTTCCACGCATCGACCAGATCGTCGACTCCACCGCCGAGTGCGACTTGTTGTGCTTCCTGGATGCGTTCTCAGGATATCACCAGATCAAGATGGCGGTAGAAGATGTGGAGAAGACAGCCTTCCTGACCCCGTGCGGGGTGTACTGCTACACTTGCATGCCTTTCGGGCTGCGCAATACGGGCGCAACCTTCCAGCGGCTCATGCACATCCCCTTGGGTCGGCAACTCGGGAGAAACGCTGAAGCCTACGTCGACGACATCATGGTGAAGTCTCGGGAGGCTAGGACCTTGATCCCAGACCTGGAGGAGACCTTTGAAAACCTCCGCCAGGTGGACTTGCGACCCAACCCGGAGAAGTGCGTGTTTGGCGTCCCTTCTGGCAAGCTGCTGGGCTTCCTTGTGTCCTACAGGGGGATCCAGGCCAACCCTGAGAAGGTCAAGGCCATTGAAGATATGAGTCGACCGCAAACCCTCAAGGAGATGCAGAAGCTTGCTGGATGGGTGACTGCGTTGGCACGCTTCATTTCCAAGCTGGGAGAGCGCGCCCTACCCTTCTTCAAGCTGATGAAGAAGAAGGGCCCATTCGAGTGGACCCCGGAGGTCGACCAAGCGTTTCAAGACCTCAAGAAATACCTGACCAACCCTCCAGTGATGGTGGCGCCGCGACCTCTCGAGCCCCTAGTGCTTTACCTTGCCGGTACTCCCTACTCCTCCAGCGCGGCTCTAGTGGCGGTTCGGGAAGAACGCCAAGCCAAGGGCGCATCACGTCGAGCTACGCCCCCAGCTGGGACGGCGCAGGACCAGGAGGGCACCGCAAAGGCTGCAACTGCGGCAGCAGAAGATCAAGCTCAGCAGGGCAATGCCCCCGAGCCCGCATGGACCCCGACAAGCGATTAGGCGTTGGGGGCTACACCACCTCAGGAGGTGCCCCAACTTCCGAAAAAGCGCAAGCCTCATCAGCGCACCTGCCCGCGTCGAGCACCCGGTATACTTCTTCAGCACGGTGTTGCAGGATGCAAGAGCACGGTACCCCATGCCTCAAAAGCTCTTACTCGCGCTCTTGGTGGCCTCGCATACGCTCCGGCATTACCTTCAAGGCTACCCCATCAAGGTCATCTCAGCCTACCCACTGGAGAGGGTGCTCAGGAGCCCCAACTCCGCCGGGAGGGTCACCGAGTGGAACATTGAGCTGCAGGCATTCCAGTTGGAGTTCAGCACCACCAGGGTCATCAAGGGAGCCGCACTTGCCGATTTCATGGCAGAATGGACGGACGCCCCGGCGCTCGAAATGGGCGAGGATCGGTCCCTCTCGCCGGGAAGTGAGGCGCCCGACGGCTGGGTCATGTATTTCGATGGTGCCTTCGCACGCCAGGGCGCGGGAGCTGGAGCAGTGCTCATCTCGCCCACTCTGGACAAGCTCTACTACACCGTGCAGCTCTGCTTCCAGCAGGGCGAGAAGGCCTCCAACAACATTGCAGAGTACGAAGGTCTCATAGCCGGCCTGAAGGCTGCGGTGGCACTGGAGGTAAAGCGTCTCACCATTAGGGGCGACTCGCAGCTCCTCGTCAACTTCTCCAACAAGGTATACGAGCCGATGGACAAAGACATGGAGGCATACCTCGCGGAAGTGCGCAAGATGGAGAAGCAGTTCCCCGGCCTGGAGTTGCAGCACGTGCCTCGGGGAACCAACAAGGAAGCCGACGACATCGCCAGAAGGGCATCCAAGCGACAGCCCCAAGAGCCTGGCGTCCTCGAGGAGTGGCCCTTCAAGCCATCGGCGACACCACCGCTTTCAAGGATAGCACAACCTCGGGAGGAGCTCTCGTAGCCACTGAGGGAGTCCTGGATTAGGGGGTCCTCGGACAGCCGGACTATATCCTTTGGCCGGACTATTGGACTATGAAGATAGAAGATTGAAGACTTCGTCCCGTGTCCGGATGGGACTCTCCTTGGCATGGAAGCCAAGCTTGGCAATACGGATATGTAGATCTCCTCCCTTGTAACCGACTCTGTGTAACCCTAGCCCCCTCCGGTGCCTATATAAACCGGAGGGCTTAGTCCATAGAACAACAACAATCATACCATAGGCTAGCTTCTATGGTTTAGCCTCTACGATCTCGTGGTAGATCAACTCTTGTAATACTCATATCATCAAGATCAATCAAGCAGGAAGTAGGGTATTACCTCCATCGAGAGGGCCCGAACCTGGGTAAACATTGTGTCCCTCGCCTCCTGTTACCATCCGCCTTAGACGCACAGTTCGGTACCCCCTACCCGAGATCCGCCGGTTTTGACACCGACATTGGTGCTTTCACTGAGAGTTCCACTGTGCCGTCACCGTAAGGCTTGATGGCTCCATCAATCATCGGCAACGATGTGATCTAGGGTGAGATTTTCCTCCCCGGACAGATCTCCGTATTCGGCGGCTTCGTACTACGGGCCAACTCGCTTGGCCATCTGGAGCAGATCGAGAGCTATGCCCCTGGCCATCAGGTCAGGTTCGGAAACTTGAACTATACTGCCGACATCCGCGGAGACTTGATCTTCGACGGATTCAAACCAATGCCAGGTGCGCCGCACAATCACGACGAGCATGACTTAACTCTGCCGTCGGACAGTGTTCGGGAGATCGCACCTACAACTTCTCCGGCCCTCATCCGGAACAAATTGCACCATTTGAGGACGGGTGGATAGACCCCGCCACGGAGGCCGCACTCTCAGTGGCGGTAGAGCCGAATACTGACTTCACCTCGTACGAGAGCCGTGTTGCCGATCCATTGGATTCGTCCCCAGCCACGGGCTCCGAGCCGCCTGTGTCCGTGCCTATCGAATCCGATTGGGCACCGATCATGGAGTTTACCTCCGCGGATATCTTTTAGCACTCGCCTTTTGGGGACGTGCTAAATTCATTAAGGTCTCTCTCCTTGTCAGGAGAACCTTGGCCGAACTATGTCCGGCTAGAATGGGATGCGGACGACGAAGAAATTCGCTCCCCACCCACCACCCACTTAGTAGCCACTATCGACGATTTAACCGACATGCTCGATTTTGACTCCGAAGACATCGAATGTATGGACGACGATGCAGGAGACGAGCAGGAACCACCGCCTACAGGGCGCTGGACAGCCACCTCATCACACGATATATACATGGTGGATACACCCAAAGAAAACAATGACGAGGAACGGAAGGATGCAGCAAAGGATAGCTCCCTCGAGAAGCAACCAAAGCGACGGCGTAGGCGCCGCTCCAAATCCCGCCTCGGCAAAAACAGCGATAACAGCGCAAGAGAAAATAACACTCCAGTCGAGTCCAGAGGAGACGACAACATTGACCCAGCGATAGAGCAGGATGAACCAGCGAACGACGAACATAGTACAGAGCAGCTGTCCGAACACGTCGACACCGAGTATAAAACTCATCAACCTCTCTTCGGAGAGGAAAACAGTCCGGACGACGACGCACATGTCATCCCGAAAAGGCACTTGGAACAAGAGAACCTCCGTAGAAGGCTTATTGCCACCGCGAGGAGTCTGAAGAAGCAGAAGCAAAGGCTTAAGGCCGCGCAGAATACGCTCAACAGTAGATGGAAGAAAGTGCTCGACACTGAAGAAAAATATGGTGCTAGTTGCCATACAAAGAGCTATCCAAAGCGCAAACTGTTGCCTGAGTTCGATGATGAGGCCGTAGAGCCTACATAGCCGAAGAATAAAACGGTCGATCAGCCGGATCGACCACCTCGTGGCCGCGATAGGGCGGCTAACGGGGCCGCACATAAGTCAACACACGGTTTACGTGAGGACTTGCGCCAAAAATCCGGTATGACCAGGTCCATCTATGGAGCTAGGAATCGTGCTCCGGCACAAAATCAAAACCGAATACTACAACCGTCCGAACGCCACGATACATCCAAATACAGGGGTGCCTCACACCCCCTATGTTTCAGAGATGAGGTACTAGATCATGAATTTCCAGAGGGATTCAAGCCCGTGAACATAGAGGCGTACGACGGAACGACAGACCCTGGGGTCTGGATTGAGGACTTCATCCTCCATATCCATATGGCTCGCGGAGACAATCTCCACGCCATTAAATACCTGCCCCTCAAGCTGAAAGGACCAGCTCGGCACTGGCTGAAGAGCCTCCCAGAAAATTCAATAGGAAGTTGGGAGGAGCTTGAGGATGCTTTCAGGGCCAATTTTCAAGGGACTTATGTCCGACCTTGGGACGCAGACGATTTAAGTCATATAAGTCAACAGCCCGGAGAGTCAGCCCAAAAGCTTTGGAACAGATTTCTCACCAAGAAGAACCAAATCGTCGACTGCCCAGACGCCGAAGCCTTAGCAGCTTTCAAACACAGCGTTCGCGACGAATGGCTTGCCAGACACCTCGACGAAGAAAAACCAAGGACAATGGCAGCCCTAACAAGCCTCATGACCCGCTTTTGCGCGGGCGAAGATAGCTGGCTGGCTCGTAGTAGCACCAGCGGCCCAGGCACATCTGAAGTTAGGGATGGTAATGGAAAACCACGATGTAGTAAAAGCAAGCGTCAAAAGAACGAAGACAGCCCAGCCAACACGGCGGTAAACGCCGGATTCAGGGGCTCTCGACCCGGTCAACGGAAGAAGCCTTTCAAAGGCAACAGAGATGGACCGTCTAGCCTCAACAAGATTCTAGACAAATTATGTCAGATTCACGGCACCTCCGACAAACCTGCAAATCACACCCACAGAGAATGCTGGGTCTTCAAACAGGCCGACAAGCTAAACGCCGAACACAAGGGGAGGGAGACACCAAGTGAAGACGAGGATGAGCCTCGTCAGCAAAGCACTGGGGGACAGAAAAAATTCCCACCAGAGGTCAAAACAGTGAACATGATTCATGTAACAGAAAGAAAGGGCAAACATGCACTCCAAGACACATGGGCCGTAGTGCCCGTCACCCCCAAGTTCAACCCTTGGTGGCCCGCCCAATCACCTTTGATCACAGGGATCACCTGACAAGTATCCGACACGGAGGATTGGCTGCCTTGGTGCTAGACCCAATTATTGACGGATACCATCTCACCCAAGTCCTCATGGACGGCAGCAGTAGTCTTAATCTGATATATTAGGACACAGTCTGCAAAATGGGGATAGACCCGACAAGAATCTGCCAAAATACTACTACCTTTAAAGGGGTAATACCAGGCCCAGAGGCCCGCTGTACGGGCTCTTGTATTCGGTTCCCCCGACAACTTCCGAAGTGAAAAGTTAACCTTCGACATCGCTCCATTCCGAAGCGTCTATCAAGCACTACTCGGAAGAACAGCTTTTGCTCGTTTTAATGCAGTACCGCATTACGCTTCTCTTAAGCTTAAGATGCCCGGTCCACGTGGCATCATCACAGTTAGTGGAAATATTGAGCGTTCCTTACGTGCGGAAGAATGTGCGGCGGCTTTAACAGCCGAACACTAAACGGCCTCTCCAACCAGAATAAATGGTCAGTCGTCAAGACCGCGGACACGGCTAGACGTGTCCGGTGCATTACTAGCTATAACAGCTTAGATAAACCCGAGATTGGTTTGACGATTATACCCCCATAGGAGGTACCAAGGCCTTCCCGTGTGTAAAAAGGGCTAGTTCGGCTCAACTTTATTTATCCTGAATTTTAATGGTTTATTGAGAATAACCAATTTTTCGCACGACAACTTTCACTTAATTTCTTCTCTTTTACAGATGACAATCGTGCTACACCCTTCCAGGATACGGCACAACAGAGACACAGGCGCAGACGTGCAGTAGGGACCCGCTCAAAGGTTTCTTTTTAGATTAAGACCCTGCGTAAACCTTTTTTACTGTCTCTTGTTGTTCACATCCTCTGGATACTCAGTATAACCGAGAAGGATGCTGACGTTATTGGCATTTCGCCACGTCAGAAAAATGCACGTACCTGCACACTCGGGGTTCATTATCAAGGGCGTTGCTCAGCCCGGTACATGTCGTAAAGACTGAATACCTTAGGGAGTGTTCGACGTCGCGAGTTTGGCCTTATATGCATCAGCTCCGAATCATGTCTTTGGTCAAATGTTGGGTTTGCCCGGCTCCCGCGTTTTGCTACGTTACGTTCCGCTCTATCGGCTAAGGTGGTACCGGGAGAACTACTACGATTGTGCCCTGGTTCATCCGGATGAGCACCTTAATAGAGAAAGCCGAAAACTGACTGTCATGATAAAGCGCGAGACTGGTCAACCACTCGATGACCTAGCGGAATCTTCAGGGTTCCTCCGCATTAATGGAGGGCCGGTTTTCCCGGCCATGTACGTACGCGCACCGTATTCGGATAGCGGCGGAAATACCAGGGGCTATATAGTAGCCCCACTGTCAAACTCCTATGGTTAAGTGAAAGTGTTAAAGCAATATAGTCTGATTGCCTCGTTCGCCGCGCTACCACCTCCTTAATGGACCAAGACGTTGGATAAAGTGTGAAGACGCGCTTTTGCGAACACCCCCGCATTATATGCGTGGGGGCTGAAGCCAACGACTACAAACTTTCAGGATATATATATATATACATAAACGACCGCACAGGAGGCATAATAATACTTTCAGGCAAAAGTATAAACACAACCTTTATAATTCAAATAACATTGTTCTTACAATGGGAATACATGTCACTAGAACATAATATTCTTCGAGCACTCAGCCTATATTAAACGAGCGCCTTCAAGGACTTCTTCAAAGTAGTGCTCGGCCGATACTCGGCCCACGGCCGAACTCTGGGTTGCAATAGCAGTGGCCTCCATCTCTGCCCAGTATGTCTTGACACGGGCAAGAGCAGTCCGCGCACCCTCTATGCACGCCGACCTCTTCATAGCGTCGATACGCGGCACAACACCAAGGAATTGTTGCACTAAACCAAAATAACTATTCGGCCTTGGTCCTTCCGGCCAAAGATGATCCACAACAGACCTCATGGCAAGCCCGGACAACCTATGGAGCTCGGCCCACTCGGCCATTCGCTCATTCAACAGCAGCGGACGCACTGGAACATTGAACTGTGACCAGAACAGCTTTTCCACTTCACGATCTTTTTGATCTTTGAAAAACTCGGCCGCATCAGCAGCACTCGCTGCCAAATCCACGTATGCGTCTGCAGAACTCCATAATTGATCAAGAGGGGCATACTTAGGATCTCCGAACTTCGTCCGTAACAAAAAGGGGCTTCCCAGCCGCGATATCCCCGGCTTGACGTAGCTCCTCCTTCGTCGCTCTGATTTTAGAGTAGGCGTCCTTGGCCGCTACCATGGCCTTCTCCAGGTCCGTCATCTTCGTTCGGTTTTCCTTTTCAGGAAGCTCGTAATGGTCGGCGGCATCTTTCAACTCAACAGCCATCTTGGCTATTTTATCCTTGCTTTGGCAATGCGCAGCCTATTCGGCTCTCAGCTCTTCGACCGCCTTTAGAGCGGCCGCATCACTCTTCCTGGCTTGTTCCTTGGCTCGGGCAAGTTCCGCCCGAAGGGTCTCCACGGCGGCAGCCCCATCTGCAGTCACAACATATTAAAGATACTAGCATCATGCTCCTCTTAATATGTGTTGATCACCGGAGAAAACACATACCATGTGCCTCGTTAAGCCGCTTGTTTACAAGCACGATGTCGGCATCTGCCGCATCAAGTTGCCGCTTCAGCTCGGCAAACTCACCAGTTCGGCTAGCCACTGGACCTCCAGCCACCTGCACATGAAGGCGGCATGATTATTACCTGGGACTATGATCCTCTTTTTGCCGCCGTTTTCGACAGCAACCAGAGTCTCAGGGGCTACTATCTGCATAGGGCACACCTAGCGTGTGCGGTACCGTAAAAAACATATACTACTTTGCGTACCGCAAAGGCTCTCAGCAGGCTCATAAAAGCTTCATGCAACCCGCTTTCGGTGGATGAAATCCTCTCAACCACCGTACCCATTAGCGTACGATGCGATTCTGAGATAGCCGCTTGCTCCAGAAGATTCTTCAGTGCGTCAGGTCGCGCACCGGACAGTCATGGCCTCTTTCTGTTGCTCTCCTTAGGAGCCGAATACTCCGGACTTCGGGGAGCCGAAGGGTTACCCCCTGGCCTTGGCAGATCAGGAGAAATCCTCCGTGACGACACCTCAGGGTCGCCCGCCTCATGAGGCGGGGAGGCATGGGGAGGTGTTTCGCTCTCCATCATCTCCGGAAGAAGATCCCCCCGAATACGAACTCTGTCGAGAAGGGCTACAATCCGAACTACAAGACATATGCTTCGGTTACTGTCCTCGGAAATAAAGCAGGATATTTTTACTATGGAGTACTTTTGTTTACTTACAGCTTGGTGGAGGGCTGATCCCCTTGCGGGCACTGTGCGGTAAGGATACCCTCCGGGGCAGGACCCTCTGGCGAAGATTTCTTCCCTCGTTTGGAAACCATTGTTTCCAAGTCTTTAGAGGCGGTCCTCTTCCTTCCCTGGGGAGAGGGAATTCAGATTCTTCTCCCCGGTTATCCTCCTTCGCGGAGGCACTAATTCCCCCAGTTTGGATGAATAATGAGTGAGGCCCGCTTTCAGCCTCTTTATCTTCCCCTGAAGGCGCTTGATAAGGCGCAAGCTCAAGCATTCTGGCCAGTACTGGATCTGCTGAACCTTCGGGAAGGGGGGCCGAACACCTGATCATCTTCGCCTTTTTTACCCAGTCCTGGTCAAAGAGCGACGTTTCAAAATTATGTTGTGATAAAAAAAAGAGACAACGTGTTCGGCCGAAGGACTACTTACTTGGGTATCTGGATGATTGCAGCTCAGACCCGCATCCTCGATGGTGTCCGGACACTTTATTTGTGATCCGAAGAACAATCTGTACATCTCTTCGAGCGTCATGCCAAGGAAGTGCTGAATAGCTCGCGGTCCTTCTGGGTTGAACTCCCACATACGGAGAGGCCGACGTTTGCAAGGCAGGACTCGACGAACTAGCATGACTTGCATTACGGTGACCAGGCTGACATCTCTCTCGAGGAGATCTCGGATGCGACTCTGCAATATCGGCACATCATTTACTGGCCCCCAGTCCGGCCCCTCGTTGATCCATGACGTCAGTTGTGGCGGGGGGCCGAGCGAAAGGCAGGGGCGGCCACCCACTTAGTACCGCGGGGAGCTGTGATGTAAAACCACTCCCGTTGCCATAAGCTGGATACCTCCGGGAAGGAACCCTTTGGCCATGGAACATCGGCGCCTTTTCTTATTACGGCTCCTCCGCATTCTGCGTGTCGCCCATTAATCGTCTACGTCTCAACATTAAAGGTCTTGAGCCACAAGCTGAAGTGCGGGGTGACATGGAGGAAGGCCTCACACACGACGATGAACGACGAGATGTGAAGGATGGAATCTAGGGCCAGGTCATGGAAATCCAGCCTATAATAGAACATGAGCCCCCTTACAAAGGGATCTAGACTAAGGCCTAACCCTCAGAGGAAGTGAGAGACGAATATGACGCTCTCGCCGGGTTCGGGAGTGGGAATGACCTGCCCTCGAGCAGGTAACCTGTGCGAGATTTCGGCGGTCAGATACCTGGCTTCTCTTAGTTCCTTAATGTCCTCCTCTGTGACAGAGGAGGGCATCCACCGACCTTGAAGGTTGGATCCGGACATGATTGAAGGTCCGAAGCGCCTAGCCTGAGCCTTGAGCGTTGGAACTCAAGGTGGGGGAAGGGTTCGATTGAGTGCGAGAAGAAAAGGACAGGCCTGGGCCTCTTTATAAAGAGGGTGAATATCAAGCGTCCTCCGCGTGGTCGTTTGGAACTTGCCTGAAATCGAGGAGTCATACCAACGGGCACGTTTGGGTTACCCATATCCGTATTGATGAGAATCCCGTAATAAGGGGAACACGATCTCTGCTTTGACAAGACGGGCCAAGAAAACCGCCTCGCAATATGTGCAGTAGCTCGTTGCGAAAAACGGTTCGAACAATGACCGGGCCATGGTATGATGTCATGCTGCCGAACGTGTCAGCAGATTAGATTTGTGGCAATATTATTCTCTCTACGATGGTATGTGGAGTTTGTTTTGCAGAGCCGGACACAATCCTTGTGTTCAAAATCTTCTATGGAGTATTCGTAGGAGGAACCCCGCCTTGCAATGCCGAAGATAATCTGCGTGCCGGACTCATCGTCATTGAAGCCTGGTTCAGGGGCTACTGAGGGAGTCCTGGATTAGGGGGTCCTCGGACAGCCGGACTATATCCTTTGGCCGGACTGTTGGACTATGAAGATACAAGATTGAAGACTTCGTCCCGTGTTCGGATGGGACTCTCCTTGGCGTGGAAGGCAAGATTGGCAATACTGATATGCAGATCTCCTCCCTTGTAACCGACTCTGTGTAACCCTAGCCCCCTCCGGTGCCTATATAAACCGGAGGGCTTAGTCCGTAGGACAACAACAATCATACCATAGGCTAGCTTCTAGGGTTTAGCCTCTAAGATCTCGTGGTAGACCAACTCTTGTAATACTCATATCATCAAGATCAATCAAGCAGGAAGTAGGGTATTACCTCCATCGAGAGGGCCCGAGCCTGGGTAAACATTGTGTCCCCCGCCTCCTGTTAGCATCCGCCTTAGACGCACAGTTCGGGACCCTCTACCCGAGATCCGCCGGTTTTGACACCGACAGCCACCTGCCATGGGAGCCCCAGCCTGTGGCCCGACTTCGGGAGCGCGTCTACTCTTGGCGCTCGAGCCCCAGGAGGGATGCTGGACATGGAATTCAAGGAATACCTGATGCAAGTGTTGGCAAACGTAGTAATTTCAAAAATTTCCTACGCACACGCAAGATCATGGTGATGCATAGCAACGAGAGGGGAGAGTGTTGTCCATGGACCCTCATAGACCGAAAGCGGAAGTGTTAACACAACGCGGTTGATGTAGTCGTACGTCTTCACGATCCGACCGATCAAGTACCGAACGCACGGCACCTCCGAGTTCAGCACACGTTCAGCTCGATGACGTCCCTCGAACTCCGATCCAGCCGAGTGTTGAAGGAGAGTTTCGTCAGCACGACGACGTGGTGACGATGATGATGTTCTACCGCTATGATATTATCGAGGTGTAATATGGTGGAGGGGGCATCGCACACGGCTAAGAGATCAATGATCAATTGTTGTGTCTATGGGGTGCCCCCTGCCCCCGTATATAAAGGAGCAAGGGGGGAGGTGGCCGGCCTAGGAGGAGGGCGCGCCAAGGGGGGAGTCCTACTCCCACCGGGAGTAGGATTCCTCCTTTCCATGTTGGAGTAGGAGAAGGGAAGGGAGAAGGAGAAGGAAGGAAGGGGGCGCCCCCCTTCCCTAGTCCATGGGGAGGGGTGCGGCCACCCTTTGGGGCCTTTCTCTCCTTTCCCGTATGGCCCATTAAGGCCCAATACGAATTCCCGTAACTCTCCGGTACTCCAAAAATACCCGAATCACTCGGAACCTTTCCGATGTCCGAATATAGTCGTCCAATATATCGATCTTTACGTCTCGACCATTTCGAGACTCCTCGTCATGTCCCTGATCTCATCCGGGACTCCGAACTCCTTCGATACATCAAAACTCATAAACTCATAATAAAACTGTCATCGTAACGTTAAGCGTGCGGACCCTACGTGTTCAAGCTCTATGTAGACATGACTGAGACACGTCTCCGGTCAATAACCAATAGCTGGACCTGGATGCCCATATTGGCTCCCACATATTCTACGAAGATCTTTATCGGTCAAACCGCATAACAACATACGTTGTTCCCTTTGTCATCGGTATGTTACTTGCCCAAGATACGATCGTCGGTATCTTAATACCTAGTTCAATCTCGTTACCGGCAAGTCTCTTTACTCGTTCCGTAATACATCATCTCGCAACAAACTCATTAGTTGCAATGCTTGCAAGGCTTAAGTGATGTGCATTACCGAGAGGGCCCAGAGATACCTCTCCGACAATCGGAGTGACAAATCCTAATCTCGAAATACGCCAACCCAACAAGTACCTTCTGAGACAGCTGTAGAGCACCTTTATAATCACCCAGTTACGTTGTGACATTTGGTAGCACACAAAGTGTTCGTCCGGTAAACGGGAGTTGCATAATCTCATAGTCATATGAACATGTATAAGTCATGAAGAAAGCAATAGCAACATACTAAACGATCGAGTGCTAAGCTAACGGAATGGGTCAAGTCAATCACATCATTCTTATAATGATATGATCCCGTTAATCAAATGACAACTCATGTCTATGGCTAGGAAACATAACCATCTTTGATCAACGAGCTAGTCAAGTAGAGGCATACTAGTGACACTCTGTTTGTCTATGTATTCACACATGTATCATGTTTCCGGTTAATACAATTCTAGCATGAAATAACATTATCATGATAAGGAATAAATAATAACTTTATTATTGCCTCTAGGGCATATTTCCTTCAGTCTCCCACTTGCACTAGAGTCAATAATCTAGTTCACATCGCCATGTGATTTAACATCAATAGTTCACATCACCATGTGATTAACACCCATAGTTCACATCGTCATGTGACCAACACCCAAAGGGTTTACTAGAGTCAATAATCTAGTTCACATCGCTATGTGATTAACACCCAAAGAGTACTAAGGTGTGATCATGTTTTGCTTGTGAGATAATTTTAGTCAACGGGTCTGTCACATTCAGATCCGTAAGTATTTTGCAAATTTCTATGTCTACAATGCTCTGCACGGAGCTACTCTAGCTAATTGCTCCCACTTTCAATATGTATCTAGACCGAGACTTAGAGTCATCTAGATTAGTGTCAAAACTTGCATCGACGTAACCCTTTACGACGAACCTTTTGTCACTTCCATAATCGAGAAACATATCCTTATTCCACTAAGGATAATTTTGACCGCTGTCCAGTGATCTACTCCTAGATCACTATTGTACTCCCTTGCCAAAATCAGTGTAGGGTATACAATAGATCTGGTACACAGCATGGCATACTTTATAGAACCTATGGCCGAGGCATAGGGAATGACTTTCATTCTTTTTCTATCTTCTGGCGTGGTCGGGCTTTGAGTCTTACTCAATTTCACACCTTGTAACACAGGCAAGAAACTCTTTCTTTGACTGTTCCATTTTGAACCACTTCAAAATCTTGTTAAGGTATGTACTCATTGAAAAAACTTATCAAGCGTCTTGATCTATCTCTATAGATCTTGATGCTCAATATGTAAGCAGCTTCACCGAGGTCTTTCTTTGAAAAACTCCTTTCAAACACTCCTTTATGCTTTGCAGAATAATTCTACATTATTTCCGATCAACAATATGTCATTCACATATACTTATCAGAAATGTTGTAGTGCTCCCACTCACTTTCTTGTAAATATAGGCTTCACCGCAAGTCTGTATAAAACTATATCCTTTGATCAACTTATCAAAGCGTATATTCCAACTTCGAGATACTTGCACCAGTCCATAGATGGATCGCTGGAGCTTGCATATTTTGTTAGCACCTTTAGGATTGACAAAACCTTCTGGTTGCATCATATACAACTCTTCTTTAATAAATCCATTAAGGAATGCAGTTTTGTTTATCCATTTGCCAGATTTCATAAAATGCGGCAATTGCTAACATGATTCGGACAGACTTAAGCATAGATACGAGTGAGAAACTCTCATCGTAGTCAACACCTTAAACTTGTCGAAAACCTTTTGCGACAATTCTAGCTTTGTAGATAGTAACACTACTATCAGCGTCCGTCTTCCTCTTGAAGATCCATTTAATCTCAATGGCTCACCGATCATTGGGCAAGTCAATCAAAGTCCATACTTTGTTCTCATACATGGATCTCATCTCAAATTTCATGGCCTCAAGCCATTTTGCGGAATCTGGGCTCACCATCGATTCTTCATAGTTCGTAGGTTCGTCATGGTCTAGTAACATAACCTCCAGAACAGGATTACCGTACCACTCTGGTGCGGATCTTACTCTGGTTGACCTACGAGGTTCAGTAATAACTTGATCTGAAGTTCCATGATCATCATCATTAACTTCCTCACTAATTGGTATAGGCGTCACAGAAACTAGTTTCTGCGATGAACTACTTTCCAATAAGGGAGCAGGTACAATTACCTCATCAAGTTCTACTTTCCTCCCACTCACTTCTTTCGAGAGAAACTCCTTCTCTAGAAAGGATCCATTCTTAGCAACGAATGTCTTGCCTTCGGATCTGTGATAGAAGGTGTACCCAACTGTCTCCTTTGGGTATCCTATGAAGACACATTTCTCCGATTTGGGTTTGAGCTTATCAGGATGAAACTTTTTCACATAAGCATCGCAACCCCAAACTTTAAGAAATGACAACTTTGGTTTCTTGCCTAACCACAGTTCATAAGATGTCGTCTCAACGGATTTAGATGGTACCCTATTTAACGTGAATGTAGCTGTCTCTAATGCATAACCCCAAAACGATAGTGGTAGATCGGTAAGAGACATCATATATTGCACCATATCTAATAAAGTACGGTTACGATGTTCGGACACACCATTACACTGTGGTGTTCCAGGTGGCGTGAGTAGTGAAACTATTTCACATTGTTTTTACTGAAGGCCAAACTCGTAACTCAAATACTCTTCTCCACGATCAGATCGTAGAAACTTTATTTTCTTGTTACGATGATTTTCCACTTCACTCTGAAATTATATGAACTTTTCAAATGTTTCAGACTTCTGTTTCATTAAGTAGATATACCCATATCTGCTCAAATCATCTGTGAAGGTCAGAAATTAATGATACCTGCTACGAGCCTCAATATTCATCGGACCACATACATCTGTATGTATGATTTCCAACAAATCTGTTGCTCTCTCCATAGTTCCGGAGAACGGCGTTTTAGTCATCTTGCCCATGAGGCACGGTTCGCAAGCATCAAGTGATTCATCAGGATCAAAATCCCATCAGTATGGAGTTTCTTCATGCGCTTTACACCAATATGACCTAAACGGCAGTGCCACAAATAAGTTGCACTATCATTATTAACTTTGCATCTTTTGGCTTCATTATTATGAATATGTGTATCACTACGATCGAGATCCAACAAACCATTTTATTGGGTGTATGACCATAGAAGGTTTTATTCATGTAAACAGAACAACAATTATTCTCTAATTTAAATGAATAACCGTATTGCAACAAACATGATCAAATCATATTCATGCTCAACGCAAACACCAAATAACACTTATTTAGGTTCAACACTAATCCCGAAAGTATAGGGAGTGTGCGATGATGATCATATCAATCTTGGAACCACTTCCAATACACATCGTCACTTCATCCTTAACTAGTTTATGTTCATGCAACTCCCGTTTCGAGTTACTACTCTTTAGCAACTGAACCAGTATCAAATACTGAGGGGTTGCTATAAACACTAGTAAGTACACATCAATAACATGTATATCCAATATACCTTTGTTCACTTTGCCATCCTTCTTATCCACCAAATACTTGGGGCAGTTCCGCTTCCAGTGACCAGTCCCTTTGCAGTAGAAGCACTTAGTCTCAGGCTTAGGTACAGACTTGGGCTTCTTCACTTGAGTAGCAACTTGCTTGCCGTTCTTTTGAAGTTCCCCTTCTATCCCTTTGCCCTTTTCTTGAAACTAGTGGTCTTGTTAACCATCAACACTTGATGCTCTTTCTTGATTTCTACCTTCGTCGATTTCAGCATCGCGAAGAGCTCGGGAATTACTTTCGTCATCCCTTACATACTATAGTTCATCACGAAGTTCTACTAACTTGGTGATGGTGACTAGAGAATTCTGTCAATCACTATTTTATCTGGAAGATTAACTCCCACTTGATTCAAGCGATTGTAGTACCCAGACAATCTGAGCACATGCTCACTGCTTGAGCTATTCTCCTCCATCTTTTAGCTATAGAACTTGTTGGAGACTTCATATCTCTCAACTCGGGTATTTGCTTGAAATATTAACTTCAACTCCTGGAACATCTCATATGGTCCATGACGTTCAAAACGTCTTTGAAGTCCCGATTCTAAGCCGTTAAGCATGGTGCACTAAACTATCAAGTAGTCATCATATTGAGCTAGCCAAACGTTCATAACGTCTGCATCTGCTCCTGCAATAGGTCTGTCACCTAGCGGTGCATCAAGGACATAATTCTTCTGTGCAGCAATGAGGATAATCCTCAGATCACGGATCCAATCCGCATCTTTGCTACTAACATCTTTCAACATAATTTTCTCTAGGAACATATCAAAAATAAACACAGGGAAGCAACAACGCGAGCTATTGATCTACAACATAATTTGCAAAAAATACTATCAGGACTAAGTTCATGATAAATTTAAGTTCAATTAATCATATTACTTAAGAACTCCCACTTAGATAGACATCCCTCTAATCCTCTAAGTGATCACGTGATCCATATCAACTAAACCATGTCCGATCATCACGTGAGATGGAGCAGTTTCAACGGTGAACATCACTATGTTGATCATATCTACTATATGATTCACGCTCGACCTTTCGGTCTCCGTGTTCTGAGGCCATATCTGTTATATGCTAGGCTCGTCAAGCTTAACCTGAGTATTCCGCGTGTGCAACTGTTTTGCACCCGTTGTATTTGAACGTAGAGCCTATCACACCAGATCATCACGTGGTGTCTCAGCACGAAGAACTTTCGCAATGGTGCATACTCAGGGAGAACACTTATACTTTGATAATTTAGTGAGGGGTCATCTTATAATGCTACCGTCAATCAAAGCAATATAAGATGCATAAAAGGTAAACATCACATGCAATCAATATAAGTGATATGATATGGCCATCATCATCTTGTGCTTGTGATCTCCATCTCCGAAGCACCGTCATGATCACCATCGTCACCGGCACGACACCTTGATCTCCATCGTAGCATCGTTGTCGTGTCGCCAATCTTATGCTTATAAAGTAAAGCATTACAGGGCAATTGCATTGCATACAATAAAGCGACAACCATATGGCTCCTGCCAGTTGCCGATAACTCGGTTACAAAACATGATCATCTCATACAATAAATTTAGCATCATGCTTTGACCATATCACATAACAACATGCCCTGCAAACACTAGTTAGACGTCCTCTACTTTGTTGTTGCAAGTTTTACGTGGCTGCTACGGGCTTAGCAAGAACCGTTCTCACCTACGCATCAAAACAACAACGATAGTTTGTCAAGTTGGTGCTGTTTTAACCTTCGCAAGGACCGGGCGTAGCCACACTCGGTTCAACTAAAGTTGGAGAAACTGACACCCACCAGCCACCTCTGTGCAAAGCACGTCGGAAGAACCAGTCTCGCGTAAGCGTACGCGTAATGTTGGTCCGGGCCGCTTCATCCAACAATACCGCTGAACCAAAGTATGACATGCTGGTAAGCAGTATGACTTATATCGCCCACAACTCACTTGTGTTCTACTCGTGCATATGACATCTACGCATAAAACCAGGCTCGGATGCCACTGTTGGGAAACGTAGTAATTTCAAAAATTTCCTACGCACACGCAAGATCATGGTGATGCATAGCAACGAGAGGGGAGAGTGTTGTCCACGTACCCTCATAGACTGAAAGCGGAAGCGTTAACACAACGCGGTTGATGTAGTCGTACGTCTTCACGATCCGACCGATCAAGTACCGAACGCATGGCACTTCCGAGTTCAGCACACGTTCAGCTCGATGACGTCCCTCGAACTCCGATCCAGCCGAGTGTTGAAGGAGAGTTTCGTCAGCACGACGACATGGTGACGATGATGATGTTCTAGCAACGCAGGGCTTCGCCTAAGCACCGCTACGATATTATCGATGTGTAATATGGTGGAGGGGGGCACCGCACACGGCTAAGAGATCAATGATCAATTGTTGTGTCTATGGGGTGCCCCTGCCCCCGTATATAAAGGAGCAAGGGGGGAGGCGGCCGGCCAAGGAGGAGGGCGCGCCAAGGGGGAGTCCTACTCCCACCGGGAGTAGGACTCCTCCTTTCCTTGTTGGAGTAGGAGAGAAGGAAAGAGGGAGAGGGGGAGAAGGAAAAGGGGGCTGCACCCCTTGTCCAATTCAGACCAGAGGGGGGGGGGGGGTGCGCGCCTCCTTCCTTTTGGCCTCTCTCCTCTATTCCCGTATGGCCCAATAAGGCCCATACTAGTCCCTGGCGAATTCCCGTAACTCTCCGGTACTCCGATAAATACCCGAATCACTCTGAACCTTTCCGAAGTCCGAATATAGTCGTCCAATATATCGATCTTTACGTCTCGGCCATTTTGAGACTCCTCGTCACGTCCCCGATCTCATCCGGGACTCCGAACTACCTTCGGTACATCAAAACACATAAACTCATAATATAACCGTCATCTAACTTTAAGCGTGCGGACCCTACGGGTTCGAGAACTATGTAGACATGACCGAGACACGTCTCCGGTCAATAACCAATAGCGGGACCTGGATGCCCATATTGGCTCCCACATATTCTACGAAGATCTTTATCGGTCAAACCGCATAACAACATACGTTGTTCCCTTTGTCATCGGTATGTTACTTGCCCGAGATTCGATCGTCGGTATCTTAATACCTAGTTCAATCTCGTTACCGGCAAGTCTCTTTACTCGTTCCGTAATACATCATCTCGCAACAAACTCATTAGTTGCAATGCTTGCAAGGCTTAAGTGATGTGCATTACCGAGAGGGCCCAGAGATACCTCTCCGACAATCGGAGTGACAAATCCTAATCTCGAAATACACCAACCCAACAAGTACCTTCTGAGACACCTGTAGAGCACCTTTATAATCACCCAGTTACGTTGTGACGTTTGGTAGCACACAAAGTGTTCCTCCGGTAAACGGGAGTTGCATAATCTCATAGTCATATGAACATGTATAAGTCATGAAGAAAGCAATAGCAACATACTAAACGATCGAGTGCTAAGCTAACGGAATGGGTCAAGTCAATCACATCATTCTCCTAATGATATGATCCCGTTAGTCAAATGACAACTCATGTCTATGGCTAGGAAACATAACCATCTTTGATCAACGAGCTAGTCAAGTAGAGGCATACTAGTGACACTCTGTTTGTCTATGTATTCACACATGTATCATGTTTCCGGTTAATACAATTCTAGCATGAATAATAAACATTTATCATGATATAAGGAAATAAATAATAACTTTATTATTGCCTCTAGGGCATATTTCCTTCACCAAGGGACGCTGCCGGAAAAGGAGGAGGACGCAGAGCGTGTGGCCCGGCAAGCCACGGCATACTGCATCCAGGATGGTGAGTTATACAGGAAGCGGCCGAATGACGTTTCACTGCGTTGCATCTCCAGGGAACAGGGGAAAGAGCTGCTAGCCGACATACACGGCGGGGACTGCGGGCACCAGTCGTCGTCACGAACCCTCGTCGGCAAGGCATTCCGCAGTGGATTCTACTGGCCTACGACGCTCAACGACGCATCTAAGCTGGTGAAGTCCTGCGAGGCGTGTCAATTCCATGCCAAGCAAATCCATCAGCCAGCTCAGGGCCTCCAGACCATTCCACTCTCGTGGCTATTCGTGGTCTGGGGACTGGACATCCTGGGCCCGTTCCCTCGAGCGCCTGGGGGCTACCGATACCTCTACGTTGCCATCGACAAGTTCACCAAGTGGGCGGAGGTGGAAGCCGTCTGCACCATCCCAGATAGCTCCGCGGTCAAGTTCATCAAGGGTCTTGTGAGCCGTTTTGGGGTCCCCAACCGCATCATCACCGATAATGGCTCACACTTCACCAGTAATCTCTTCAAAACATACCGCACTAACCTTGGAACGCAGATTTGCTACGCTTCAGTGGCGCACCCCCAGAGCAATGGTCAAGATGAACGCGCCAACGCGGAGGTCCTAAGAGGCCTCAAGACCAGGACCTTCAAGAAGAAGCTCGAAGCCTGCGGCAGGGGCTGGCACGACGAGCTACAGTCCGTGCTGTGGTCCATCCGCACCACCTCCACCAAGACAATGGGCGAGACCCCGTTCTTCCTCATCTACGGAGCAGAAGCGGTCCTCCCTCATGACGTCAAGCATCGCTCCGCACGGGTCCTGGCATTTGATGAGATGCAGCAGGACGCCACGCGGGGGATGGACCTCGTGCTGGGGGAGGAACACCGCTGCGAAGCTGCACTACGGCCGGCAAGATACCAGCGATCGCTGCGGTGGTACCACTATCGCAGCGTCCGCTCCAGGACGCTTGAGGTGGGTGACCTCGTCTTGAGGCGGGTGCTCTCCAGGGAAGGGTTGCATAAGCTCTCACCCATGTGGGTGGGCCCGTTTAAGGTCGTCCATGTCTCCAGGCCTGGTGCCGCGCGCCTGGAGACACAGGACGGGGTACCCATCTAGAACGCCTGGAACATCCAGCACCTCCGGAAGTTCTACCCATGAAGAAAGGCCCAACGCCTGTGAAGAAGGCCCAGTGCCTGTGAAGGTCTCCGCTCATGACACTCTCACGTAATAACGAGTGGGGCTGTACATGCCCCGGAGTCTCAGGAGTGCCGCCCTCGGGCCTTGGGGGCTCCCTCCCACGTCCTAGTGGCAGCACTTAGCTCCGCGCGGGTGAGAAGACATGAAGACTAGACTAAGTGCTGGACGCGGCTTTTCATTTGCTTTCCGTAGTTGGCTTGCCCCTCTTTAATTGTAGTTTGCCTCTGGTGTTCTCCGCTGATTTCGTTCCGCCGCCTCCTGCCTCTGTTTCCGTCTTCAGTTTATCCTGTACTCTCTCTCGCATTCCTCGCGAGGGGGCTGAGAGGTGCCCGCATGAGCATTTTTCCTTTTTCTGCCTTTCGTCCGCTTTTCGCGAGGCACCTCGTTCGAGCCCACAAACTGGCGCACCTCTTCTAATCCGTGCCCATCGGGTACCGTGATACGAAGCGCTGGGTCAAGGCCAGTAGCGCCTGTGACCAAGGCTCGGGTGAACGATAAGCCTCCTAACAAATTTTTTGCAGTTCCCAAGCGCCTACCAGGCCAAGGAGGCCTCGACAGGCACCAAGAAGCAAGCGCCTCGTGAGGAGGAAACTACTCCGAGCCAGCCAAGCTAAGTCATCTCTACATAAAATGACGATGTTGCGACACAGCACAGGAATGATAAACATATCATAATAATTGAGGAATCATAGTTTGTTGCACGCCCCTCCGGGGCCCATACTGGCTTCTTTCTTAATACAGGAAGGAAGGCAAGAACGAAATAAAGCGGCACATGCCCCTACAGCGGTCCGCAAGGGCGGGCTCTTGGCGCCGTCCCAAGCTCAGCCAGACCCCTCCTTGCGCTTCACGGAGGCGCGATGACGAGATGACCCGCTACCACCTTTGAAGCGGGCGCGGCGGCTGGTCGTAAACACCGCTGTTGGAGCTGTCGCCGGGGGAGGAGCCGCCGTAGCTGGACGAGGCATGGTCGCACCAAGGGCGGGTTCGCCCTCATCCTCATCACGACCGTCGCTGAGGCCGAGCACCTCCTCGCCGTCGTTGACCCCGGGGCAGCACCCGGCGCGGCGACCATCTTCCCCAAACACCCTCACGTGAGGGTCGTGTCACCGTCATACTTGAAATGGAGGGTGCACCGCCTGCCCAGGTCGCGCGCGTGGGCGGGCGTCTTCCAGCCGCGAGCCAGGGCTATGTTGCCCGCGACAGAGACTTCAACCACGACCCAGGAAGCCCTGCTGCAGCAGCCGTCCGCCTGCAGCCAAAGCCTGCCTAGACCTGAGGCCAGCAGCTCGTCGGTGAAGGAGCGCGGGAGCTGAAGCCAGTTGCCGGTCGGGTTCTGCGACCAGAAGACAAACTCTGGCAGCACCTCCGCCGAGTAGAAGCGCGGCCGGGGAGGCCGCGCGACCATGGCACGTCTCCCTTCATCAACAGGGCTGCCACGACTAGAGCGACCCCTGCCACGCGAAGCAGCACCGCCGCGGCTGCGGGGGCCGCAGCGGGGGTCGCGGTGTGCTTGCGGGGACGGCCGCGTCCGTGCTTGGGCACCAGAGAGCCGGGTCCCTCGCACGGGGCCTTCCCCTTCTACGCGACGGAGAACCTCTTCAACAACACCATTGGTGTCATTGCTGGCAATGGAGCAAAGGGGGAGAAGCGAGTGGAATGGGAAGAGATGGGCGACGGGGGCTCTGCCCCCTCCCTATTTATAACAGAAGAAGGACAACCAGCGCCCCCCACGATCAAAGGTAATGATGGTTTTTCCTTGCGTGCAGCAGGGACTCGTCAAGTCGGGTAGTTGCCGAGGCAGCATGGGGAAGCGGAGACACCCACGTCCAGTCAACCGCCACGCGTCGACCAAGGCCGCGGGCTGTTGGGGCCCGCGACGCTCCGCACTTGCCCTTTGGCTTCGCCACGAAGCCAAGCCCGAGCGCGCCTTGGGCCTGGGGGCTACTGTCGGTGTTCTGGGAATGGGGGTCCCCAAACTTGCCTGCCTGCGGCCCATGGCGTGGCTCTGCAAGCGGGCCCCTACGGCCCATCTTCACCAACCAGCATTCGAGACCCTCGCGAGGGGCCAAGCCTCGCGAGGCGGACGACACAAGACCTCCTCGGGAGCACCTTACCAGGCTGGCTCGCGAGGGGCAGAGAGATCAAGGCAAGGCATACCTCGCGAGGTTCTCGTGACATGAGCCGTGACGATCGAGACCAGGCGGGCACCAGCGCGCATAGTGTCCTTGCTTCCTCTTTGGTGCTAAGGAGGCAAGCGCAAGCGAGGAGTACCGAGGCGTCAAGCAAAGGTTTCCATATAGGTGGAACGAGACCATGACAAGGAGGATGGTAAGACAGAGGTCACCATGGAGCCCAAGGCGGCGTCACCACCAGAGCCTTTGGCAGACGAAGACTGCTTTTGTCAGGATAACTTGTAATGGGTGTCCCCTTTTAAATTGGCCGTTGTGGCATCCCTTCCCAGTCAATACTTGGGGAGAGGACCAGGGCCTCTATAAACAGGATTAGCCACCACAGTAGGAGGCAACAGAACCTCAGCCATCTCATCTTGGACTAGATCCAACCCATCCTCACATCCACCAAGCACAAGAACACCTCACCTCAGGAGGCTGTTCTTCCCATTGTACTGTTCATCCTCAGCCCGAGAGGCAATCCACCACACCACACTGGAGTAGGATATTACACCACAACGGTGGCTCGAACCAGTATAAATCTTGTGTCTCTTGTGTTGCAAGTTCGTCGAGCTAGCCTTTGAGATCGTGGCGAGGTTGAGGGCGTTAGTTCGTAGGGGGAGATCTTCGTGCGCACCCAGTGTTCGAACCTTGAGGGTTTTGCCGGAACCCGAGATCCGACATAATCTTCCTCAGGCAGGTCAGTATCCCCTTCGTCCAGATGATCATGTTTTGTCATGCCGAGCTATTGATATGTTCTACTGTTTTGCAACACCGTTTAAGTATAGCTATTGTTTTCCTATCTTTTCAGATTCAGGACAATGAAGATGATTTCAGGGGAACTGCACAATATGGACTCATGTTGAGTCATCTCTATTGCCTCATGTGTTTGCTGCAAATGTGTCAGCATCAATTGCAAGATGAGGCAGCTAGCTAGCTGTGGAGTTGCCAACATGCTCAAAGTGCTCGCAATATTGATAAGAAACAAGCATGCCCAGGAAATTAATGCGTGCGCAGGGAGGCCCTTTGCTCAGAGAAGCATCGACCAATTTTCTTTATTTCCACACCTTGTCACAGCTTTGTATTGGTTATAGTATGGTGAATCATTGAGATGCATAAACATGCTGAACTTTTGTTCTTCTGAATGTTAGTGTGCATACCGTATCTTCCGAAGCTTAGTTTAATGTAAATGTTAACTAGCCTGTGAACCTTCACAATCTAGTAAGTATATTGTAGGTCTGTTATTTGACACCTCACTTTGCCGCGCTACACGACCAGTGTGAGTGTCTGCATCCAGTACCGCATCCTCTAATTTGGTGGATGCCAAGTTGAAAAAGGTTACCGATGAGTACCATAAGCTAGAGGCATTTCTTTTCTTCTTTCGAATGGGCAATAAGTTGGAGAGTGTCTCGGGCTGCCTCTAGCACAAAGCCCTCCAGTACGAAACACGGGCAGCCGATTGCGCCGATACAAAAGCCTATCCATCTTAAAGCCCATTTGTTTTTTTGCGAGGAGAAGCCCATATTTCTTGAAGAGGGGGCGATCCCAGGAAAACCCTCCTTCCTCCTCGCATCCACTTACGCTTCCGTCTCGCCCCAATTCCCCCCGCTCCCCATCTTCCTCACTCTTCCAAAAAACTGCTCACCTTCTTCCTCACTCGTACAGAAAACGCCTGCTCCTCTTCTTCCACTCCTACAGAAAACCCCAGCCCTCCTTCTTCCCCACTCGCACTACCACTAGGCTCGTCTCTGGCTACTCTCCTCAAACTCGTGAGCTCGGCGACACCCACAAGGAAAATGGAGTCGGCTGGCCCCAGCACCAAGAAGATGAGGCTCCCACCAGTGGCGACGCCGGTTGTAGATCTCACACCCGGCATCGCGGGGAGAAGCGGCGAGCCCCCCCCCCCACCCGGATCTGAGGAACCGGTACAATCTCCGGTGGACCGCATCAGCAATCTCCCGGACGTCATCCTTGAGGAGATCATCTCGCTTCTCCCCACCAAGGATTGCTGCCGCACACAAGTCCTCTCAACTCGGTGGCGCCCTCTATGGCGCACTACACCCCTCAATCTCAACTGTCGTCAGATATCTGTCCTTCCTGAGTTTGGTCTCCTCAGAGCCATCGTCTCCTCTCACCAGCAGGGCCACGTTCAATGCCTCTGCATCCCGACACGCTACCTGCTGTCCATACCCGGCACGGTGGACGCTTGGCTGACATCCCCTGAATTCGGAAAACTCCAGCAGTTTGAGTACTACCATTACCACGAAAGTTCCATACCACGAACATACCAAGAATTCATTCCCACACCACCATTGTCCATCTCGCGGTTTTCCTCCTCTCTCCACACCGCCACCTTCGCCCGGTGCCATCTACCAGAGGATCTGGTACAAATGCTTCGACTCCCACTGCTAAAAAAACTTTCGCTTGTGGTGGTTTATCTATCGGAGGCCTCACTGCACAACATCATCCACTCCAGTTGCCCTGCCCTGGAGCGCTTGCTGATTGTTTTTGGAATAGAAATCCCTATCAGTTGTCTCCAAATAAAGTCGCCTCACCTTAAAAGCATTGGAATTTGTTTTGAAGGACAGCAGCTCATCATCGAAGATGCCCCTTCACTTAAAAGGTTGCTCCTTGATAATTGTTATAGACCTTTGCAAATAATCGTCGTCTCTGCACCCAAACTGGAGACCTTGGGTGTAATTCATGATCCGTTTAATGATCACAAGAAGTTGGTGTTTGGCTCCTCACTTTTTCAGGTACCGTATATTATCATCTACACATTTGTAATCATAAGATGCATTTTTCATTTGTGCGAAGTTTTATATCATCTTGGAGTACACTTTGGGTACTAATATTGTATTATATGCTCAATGAAGAGTTTGTCCATGGATAGCCTGTCAATGCTGCTAGATTCTGTCAAGATCTTATATATCGGAATGTATCGTTATGATCTGAACATAATTATTGGCTTGCTGCGATGCTTTCGGTCTCTGGAGAATTTATATATGGAGGTGATGATTTCATGCACATTGAAAGACCGTATATATTGTACTAGAATTAACCGTTCAACTGTTGCTCTTTCGACATACTCTTTTTTCAGACCTTAACCATCTTTAAATCTTCATGTCTACTTAGGTACTGCAAGCACATGGACAAAAATGTATAACCAATCGGTGGCATAATAAGCACCAGGATTTTCTCAGTTCTCATGACATTCGTTTGAGGACAATAACGATGGAAGGATATGCATCCAACCAGGCAAACGGAAGCTTTGTCACATTCTTCCTGTTGAATGCGAGGTTACTATTGTCCCTGAGGATTAAGTTTTACCGCAAGAGATTTCTCACGGACGGACACGTTGAAGAGCAAAAAAAGAAGTTTCAGGTGGACAAATGGGCTTCTAGACGTGCTCGGCTTCTATTTACAACAAGTTGTAGTCATTGTGCAATAAATTTTTATGCATAGGATGTTGATTTTATGGATCAGACCGATCCATTTGTTTGTGACTGCGTAAAAGAGTGGTTGGGTTAGATGTTACTGCCATGTTCAATTTGGGTTTTGTCTAAAAATTTGATGAACAATTAATCCTTGGGCTTTTTGTACCGTTTGTAAGCTTGAGTTGCATGTTGTTGCCCTCGTACTCGCCTTCACTTGCCACTACACTGCCGCATCTTCCACGGCTGCTGTTCCTTCCCGTCCGAGGCCTCGCCATCGTTCTCCGCCTTGGTTCGCTTGCTGTGCCCGCCTCCGTCTGGCGTTGTCAACATGGTCAACAACCAAGAGGAATCAGGAGATGACTTTACGTGGAGAGGCTGACAGTAGGGACCCACCAGGTTCATTGCATTACGCAAGCAGGTGCCTCGTTATTACAAGCCAAAAAAATACTTCCTCCTAATTCCTCACTGCTAGAAAATCACTTAAATGTCTTAAAAGGTCAAATGACCCCTGAACTTTTCCAAAATTTGACATGACAGTTGTATTAGTACTACAAAATTTCTCATTCATTTAAAACACCATCTGTTGCCACTTTACTCCAAATTCGTCTTTCACAGCTAATAAAAAGTATATACAACATCACACATAGTTGTTTTCTAGGAACCGTTTGCGATGAAAATATCTGGGTCTATTTAAATCTCCCTCCTTAAGCTTCGCCGGCTCGTCTGCTCTAGTGCCGGCAACCCCCGAATCCCCGAATCCCAATCCCCATTCCCGCACCCTCTTCTTGCAAAGATGACGCCGTGGAAACGCTTCGTGAAGGCCCGTACAATGGCCGCGTCCCCTCGAGCGCCGCCGCCTGCACCGATAGTGCCGCCGCATCCGCATTGAGTGCGGCTGCTTCCGCCGAGAGGGCATCTGCGACAGCCGAGACGGCTGCAGCTGCTACTGCGACGGCGGCTGCAAACGTCGAGAGCGCTCGAGCTGCTGTCCGTGTCGCCGATGTCGCCCTAGCCCGGGTCGAGGCCATCGACGCCAAGATCGAGGATGCACACGCCAAGATATTCCATGCCACCTCGGACTCCAGCATGCAACTCACGTCTGAAAAGGCGGCGGTGGCCATGGAGCACCTGCTTCCTCATGAGGTCGCCGAGAGGGAGCTGGAGATGCAGGAGGCGGCGGAGATCGGGGCGAGCCGGGAGGAGGAGTTGTGCATGGCCGAGGTCAAGGTAGAGAAGATTCTTTCCATCGAGGAATCGGCGGTGGTGTACCAACGCGAGCTCTGGCGCATCCACTACTATGAGTACTACAACCTTGAGGGCGGCGCCGATGATGAGGACGAGTACAAGGACGCGGTCGACTACAGCAAGGGGGAAGCGGAGTCCACCAATGGTGGCATGTCACCAGGACAAGTCATCGATGTCTCATCTCACACCGGCGATGCATAGGCCGGCGCGGCGGCGGATTTGTTAAAATTACACAACGAGCGGATAACACCAAGGGACCCAGCAACTTGCCTAGTTTTTTTTAGTTTCAGGGACGGAGCTCAACTGCGCGCTGTGCGGGGCTGTGGCCCGTCTAGCCCACGCTTACACTTTTATTTAAGCACATGAGAGCCCAGTTGATATCTTTTTTCTTTCTGAGAATGGCTAGCCAAGTTCTTTTTTTTGGAGAACACCAAAACCGAGGCCTACTTGCTTTTTTCAGCCCTGCTGGGCAGCAAATCTTTCAAGACAAGGAGGGAGGGATGTAAAGTAGTAAGAAATGGGCTTCCCAAGAAAATGGGCTATAAGTTGTAAGAAATGGGTTGTAAATTTTTAAACCAAAGCCAACCGTCAATTACATTAAAGTATCATTTTTTCTGGATTTCTCTACTCTCTACTCTTAACAAAACCAAAGCCAACTGGCAATTACATTAAAAGATCGTCTTTTCTCCCACAAGATAAACTACTCATACAAATGCATCATCATGTTCCGTGCAACGCACGGGCATCTTGCTAGTTAAGATTTTAAATTTCATTCATTTTTTTTGCGGAGAATTGTTTTTTGAATTTTATTTTGATATAATTTTTTAAAAATTATTTTTAACATGACTCAAAATTTGGTGGTTAAAAGAGTTTGGTCCCCACCGAAATATGAAAATTTTTGTTGAATTTTTTAGCAGTGCCCAGAATATATGGTCTGTAATGCTAATAAAAAGAATATGGGCTTCAAATATCCTTAAGAATCAGCAAATGGGCCATAAATTATTGAAAATAACTGCTAATGGCCTGTATGTTGTTTTCCACAGATTTGGAGGCTGAATTCTGGGCCTACTAGGTTGATGATGACGCTGTCCTAATTTTTTTGACGCGTACGCAAGGCTTTGTCAACTTAGTCAACACAGAGCAGTGACTGTTGGATGTCCATCCAACGGCCACCGTGCTTCTTCAATCTCTGATCTTCCTGCTCCAGCCGCCAAAACCAGGGCCGACGGGACTGCCTGCTCCCTCCTCTCGTGGCTAGCTGTGCTGTCGCCAGGCCATCCCTCTACACACCCGCACATCCTGTTATTTTACGGTGACGTCAGCCTCACCCCACAGCCGACCAGTTAGCGCTCGTACACCCCTCAGCGTGGGCATCCGTTGTGGTGGCTTCACCGGCTCCGGGTCGTTCCCTTCCTGGGCCTCGCCCTCGTCCACCACGTTTGTGCTCTCAGCGCGGCGAGGTCAACATGGTCAACAAAGAACAACCATCGAAAGAGGCTGACAGTAGGGTTCCACACAAGGAATTGCCTCCTTATTACACGCAAAATAATGACTCCTCCACCTGACAGCTGGGACCCACCGGAAGGGCCTCTGTATTTCTTGAAAAAAACGTTCCCCCGCTATCAGCTCATACCCACCAGCTATATCTTCGCACACAAGGAAGTGCCTCCTTATTACGCACAAAAAATGAATACTCCCCCTGCTAGCTGGGACCCACCATTCTGGGAGGCTGACTTGTGGGCCTACTAAGATGACAGGGATGGAGGGCTTTGTCAACTTAGTCAATATTAACGATAATAGCTCTAGTGACTGTACGATGTCCATCCAACGGTCATAGTGCTTCTTCAACCTCTGGTCTTCTTGCTCCAGCCGCCCAAACAAGCGTCGGTCGTGCCGCCGGCTCCTGCCTCCCGTGTCCGGCTGTGCTGCCACCGCTGGCCATGCCATCCCTCTATAGTCACTCACACCTCATGTTATTCTCCGGTGACGGCAGCCTCACACCGCAGCTGAAGCAGTCAACCCACGTACTCCCCTCCGCGTGGGCATCCACTGCCCCGTCTTCCCCGGCTCCGCGTCGTTCCCATCCTAGGTCTCACCGTCGTCCACCGCCCTGTTGTTCTCGACGCGTCATGGTCAACGTGGTCAACGAACGACTTCGATCGAAAGAGTACTGTACGTGGAGAGGCTGACAGCTGGGTCCACGGCCGTAGCAAGGAAGTGCCTCGTTATTATGCAGAAAATAATGATTCCTCCACCTGACAGCAGGGACCCACCGGATGGGCCACCGTATTTCATGAAAAAAAACGTTTCCCCCCTGACTGCTGGGACCCACCAGGTACATCTTCGCACGCAAGGTAGTGCGTCCATATTACAAGCAAAAAAATGATTCGCCCCCCTGACTACTGGGACCCACCAGCTACATCTTCACAAGGAAGTGCCTGATAGTCGGGACCCACCTGATCGAAGCGTACGTAGCGTTGTCATTCTGGTTGCGAACGTGTACGCACATACTGGTCGATCGGTCTGTCTGCAGGCTGCAACGACGAACCGTGGTCGTGTAAGGAAGGGCACGTGTGGTAGTAGAGGCGCGCATGTAGCATGTACACGTACGTACAGCGGCCAGGGTGCAAGAAAGTAAATACGACCACATACGTACATACGGGCGGGGTCTCGAACGCCTACTCGCGCATACGTACGGCCAGGGCTCGTGTACACGGCTGTGGCTGGGTGGGAACGGAGAAACTGCATCGTCGTTGTGTTCATGGGGAGGCAACGGAATGCGTCATGTTCATCGGGACGCAACGGAACGCTTGATGTTCATCGGGAGCCAAACGGCTTGGACGGAATAGGCGATGGAAACGAGGCCTGGCGTACTGCAGAACGGAGGAAACAGCCTTGTGTTTGACCGGACACGGTGGAAACGGGATCCTGTTCATCGGGACGGGTCTGACGTACCGCAAAACGGAGGAAACGGACCTCCTACAGTGGAAATGGGGTCCTGTTGATCGGGAGGGGTGTGGCGTACCGCAAAACGGAGGAAACAGACTTGTGTTGGAGTGCTACGGTCGAAATGAGGGTCCTGTTCATCGGGAGGGGTGTGGCGTACCGCAAAACGGGACTCCACGGGATACTGTTCATCTCCACCGTCGACCTCCTCCAGCCTCCACGGGCTACCGTTCATCCCCCGTCGACCTCCATCAGCCTCCACGGGCTCCTGTTCATCCAGCCTCCACCTCGCGCTCCTCCACCGGCTACTGTTCAACCAACCCTCTCCACGGGGTCCTGTTCAACCACCCCTCAACGGGCTACTATTCATCCAGCCCTCCACGGGGTCGCCCTATTCATCCAACCCTCCAAGGGGTCCTGTTCATCCAGCCCTCCAAGAGGTCCTGTTCATCCACCGGCTCGATCGATCGGGGTACTGTTCATCCAGCGGCAACGGCCTCTACTACCACGGGTTCCTGTTCATCCAACCCCCACCGGGAACTGTTCATCCAAACCCCCCAATAACGCTCACTGTTCATCCACAGGCAGCATCGATCGGCTTCAGTTAGCAGCAGTAGCGAAGGAATCAGTCGGGTTCAGTTAACAGCAAGGGACCGATCGATCGCTCGGGTTCAGTAATGCGTAGCCTGCAGTGCAATCGCTCGGGTTCAGTTAGAGCCCAACGCCTCGGTCGGGTTCAGTTAGAGCGCAACGCCTCGCACACACGCGCGTACGTACGAGAGAAACGCGCATCGCTCAGCCCCCGACCACCCACCGTAATCGGGAACTCCCTGATATTTTCCTCGCCCTCGCTTCTACCACGATTTTCTCCGTCATGGACGGCCCAAAGAATGTCATGGAGCTGTGTCTCCGGCTCGCCCAGGACGAAAAGCCCATTTTCTGTCATGATTTTTTGTCATAGAAGTAGGAGCCCACCACATCTATGATGATACTTGGTTTTGTCACAATTATCGTCATAGAAGTGTCATAAGCATGACAGATTTTTTTTCATCGGCCCAAAATGTCACGGATGTGTCTTTTTTTCTAGTGCCAACAGCGTCACCGCTGCCCGGGTGCGCCGCCGTGCCTACCTTCCCTGTCCGTTCAAGGCTCAGGCGTGCAGCACCCACTAAGCCAACCCGATTTATCCTGAGATACGTCCTCAACACACAACAACCACTCCTCATCACCCATTTTCTAATTGATTCATTACTTATTAGGCAGGACTGTCATTAGGGGTTTGTTGTGTGCTGAGTGCTACCTACATTAATGGTTTAGATGTATTTCAGTAATCTTTAGTACCTGTAAAGTTCACAGGGTTTCAAAATTCCGGCCCTAGGAACAGACACTAGTCATTTTGGATTGTTGGTCCTAGTGACATTGGCCTAGATTACTACTGCAGGCCAGGTTTGTTTACAATTTTACTTGTCTTTCTTACTCATTTGATATGATATCCAATTATTCACGTCAATTAGGTGCAAACAATAAGTGCTAGACAAACTTCTTGATTCAGATTTTGGACGGTCTCTTACTGCAGTTAGAATTCTGCATACTTGTCCTAGTAAGCTCACAAGTAAATGATTGACTCACTACATCTATGCTTGCCTTGTCATATTTGTTGTCAATATTCTTTTAGGGTGGACCACCCTGTTTCAAAATACTGGAACCGTAGACATGAGTGAATAGTATTTCTCTGTGTGATCTCTTCCATCATGTGTGGGCAATGAACATTGCATTGTATAGAAAGGAAGTGTCATTTCCAGCTTTTCTCAATATTCTTTTAGGGTGGAGCGCCCTGTTTAAAAATACTGGAACCGTAGACATCACTACAAAAAAAGACACATCCGTGACATTTTGGGCCAAAGGAAAAAAAATCTGTCATACTTATGACACTTCTATGATGATAATTGTGACAAAACCCGGTATCATCATAGATGTGGTGGGGTCCTACTTCTATGACAAAAACTCATGACAGAAAATGGGCTTTTCGTCCTGGGCTGGCCGGAGACGCAGCTGCATGACATTCTTTGGGCCGTCCATGACGGAAAAACCAAGGTAGAAGCGAGGGCGAGGAAAATATCGGGGAGTTCCCGGTTACGGTGGGCGGTCGGGGGCCGAGCGATGCGCGTTTCTCTTGTACATACGCGCATGTGTGCGAGGCGTTGGGCTCTAACTGAACCCGAGCGTGGTGTTGGGATCTAACTGAACCAGAGCGATTGCATTGCAGGCTACGCGTTACTGAACCCAAGCGATCGATCGATCCCTTGCTGTTAACTGAACTTGAGTGTGATTCCTTTGCTACTGCTGCTAACTGAAGCCGATCGAACACTGCTGCCTCCTTCCCTGGATGAACAGTGAGCGTTGTTGAGGGGGTTTGGATGAACAGTTCCTGGTGGGGGGTTGGATGAACAGGACCCTGTGGTAGTAGATGTCGTTGCCACTGGATGAACAGTACCCCGATCGATCGAGCCAGTGGATGAGCAGGACCTCGTGGAGGGCTGGATGAACAGGACCCCGTGGAGGGCTGGTTGAACAGTAGCCGGTGGAGGGCTGGTTGAACAGTAGCCGGTGGAGGGCTGGATGAACAGTAACCCGTGGAGGGGTGGTTGAACAGGACCCCCGTGGAGAGGGCTGGTTAAACAGTAGCCGGTGGAGGAGCGCGCGGTGGAGGCTGGATGAATAGGAGCCTGTGGATGAACAGTCGTAGATGGAGGCTGGAGGAGGTCGACGGTGGATGAACAAGAGCCCGTGGAGGCTGGAGGAGGTCGATGGTGGAGATGAACAGTATCCCGTGGAGTCCCGTTTTCCGGTACGCCACACCCCTCCCGATGAACAGGACCCCCGTTTTGACCGTAGCGCTCCAACACAAGTCCGTTTCCTCCATTTTACGGTACGCCACACCCCTCCCGATCAACAGGACCCCGTTCTGACCGTAGGAGGTCTGTTTCCTCCATTTTGCGGTACGCTAGACCCCTCCCGATGAACAGGATCCTGTTTCCATCGTGGCGGTCGAACACAAGGTCGTTTCCTCCGTTCTGCGGTACGCCGGGCCTCATTTCCATCGCCTGTGCTGTCCAAGCCGGTTCGCTCCCGATGAACAGCACGAATTCCATTGCCTCCCGATGAACACGACGCATTCTGTTGCCTCACCATGAACACGACGACGACGCAGATTCTCCATTCCGACCCAGCAATGTACACGAGCCCTGGTCGTACGTATGCGTGAGTAGGCATTCGAGACCCTGCCCGTATGTACGTACGTGGCCGTATTTTCTTTCTTGCACCTTGGCCGTTGTACGTATGTGTACATGCTATGTGCGCGCCTCTACTACGACACATGCGCTTCCTTACACTGTTACATGGCCAAGGTTCATCGCTGCAGCCTGCAGACAGACCGATCGACGAGTATGTACGTACACGTTCGCGACCAGAATGACAACGCTACGTATGCTTCGACCGGGTGGGTCCCGACTGTCAGGCACTTCCTTGCGTGCGAATATGTAGGTGGTGGGTCCCAACAGTCAGGGGGCGAATATATTTTTTTGCCCGTAATATGGACGCACTTCCTTGTGTGCGACATGTAGCTGCTGGGTCCCAGCAGTCAGGGGGGAAACATTTTTTTCGTGAAATACGGTGGCCCGTCCGGTGGGTCCCCAATGTCAGGTGGAGGAATCATTATTTTCCACGTAATAAGGAGGCACTTCCTTGTTTCGGCCATGGACCCAGCTATCAACCTCTCCACGTACAGTACTCTTCCGATGAAAGTCCTTCCTTGACCACGTTGACCACACCGTGCCGAGAGCACCAGGGCGGTGGACGACGACGAGGCCTAGGAAGGGGACGAAGCGGAGCCGGGGAAGACGCGGCAGTGGATGCCCACTCGGAGAGGTGTACGAGGGTTCACTGGTTCGGCTTCGGTGTGAGGCTGCCGTCGCCGCAGAATTACAGGGGGTGTGGGTGAGTGGAGGGATGCCCTGGCCAGTGGTGGGAGTAGAAGGGGCGGTGAGGCCTCCGCGACAGCACAGCCGTCCACGGGAGGCAGGAGCAGGCGGCACGACCGACGCTGCTTTGGACGGCTGGAGCGAGAAGACCAGAGGTTGAAGAAGCACTACGGCCGTTGGATGAACATCGTACGGTCACTGGAGCTAGAATCATTCATATTGACTAATTTGACAAAGCCCTCCATCCCCATCACCTTAGTAGGCCCAAGTCAGCCTCCCACTAGGCTGGGTCCCTGCTAGCAGGGGGAGTATTCATTTTTGTGCGCGTAATAAGGAGGCACTTCCTTGCGTGCGAAGATATAGCTGGTGGGTCCGACCTGTTAGCGGGGGGGCCTTCTTTTTTGCGAAATACAGAGGCCCTTCCGGTGGGTCCCAGATGTCAGGTGGAGGAATCATTATTTTGCGCGTAACAAGGTGGCATTTCCTTGTGTGCGGGCGTGGACCCAGCTGTCAGCCTCTCCACGTACAGCCCACTTCTGATGGATGTCGTTTGTTGACCATGTTGACCACGCCGCGCCGAGAGCACCAGGGCGGTGGACGACGGCGAGGCCTAGGAAGGGAACGACACGGAGCCGGGGAAGACTCGGCAGTGGTTGCCCATGCGGTGGGGAGTACGAGGGTTTGCCGGTCCGGCTGTCGTCGCCGGAAAATAACAGGAGGTGTGGGTGAGTAGAGGAATGGCCTGGCCAGCAATGGAGTAGGGTGGGGTGGTGCGGCCTGTGCGGCAGCATAGCCGGCCACGGGAGGCAGGAGCAGGCAGTCCCACCGGCGCTAGTTTGGGTGGCTGGAGCAAGAAGATCAGATATTGAAGAAGCAACACGGCCGTTGGATTAACATCCAACGGTCATTGCTGCTAGAATCGTTTGTGGACTAAGTTGACAAAGCCTTTCGTACATGTCAACCTAGTAGACCCACAAGTCAGCCTCCAAATCTGTCCCAAATAGCATACAGCTCGAAATTTCTAGCCAGATTCAAATTAATTTGAAAAGTAAACATACCTTCATTTAAATCCAATGAAATTTTACCCGCACAAAAAGAATGAAATTTAAAATATCAAAATCCGAAAGAAAAAAGTATTTTGGAACTAATTGCATGTTTGCTGTATTTTTTCATTTTACAGCCCATTTATTATTACTTATAGCCCATTTCTTAGTACTTATAGCCCATTTTCTGGGCAAAATGCATCCCTCCTCGTCTTGAAAGATTTCCGGCCTAGTAGGGCGTAGAAAAGCAAGTAGGCCTACGTTGGTTATTCTGCAAAAAACTAAATAGCTGGGCTAGCCATTTTCAGAAAGGAAAAAACAAACTGGGCTGGTCAGGTGCTAAACATATGAAATAAAAGCCTGGGCGAGACGGACCACAGCTCCCGCATAACCCAGTTCCCTTCTCCATCCCGAAAAAATAAAATTACTGCGCGCGCTGCTGGGTCCCTACCGTCATCCTCACCATGCAAGGTCATATCCTTATTCCTCTCGATTATTGACCATGTTGACAACACCGGAGGGCGGCTCCGCGGCGAGTGAACCAAGGTGGAGGAGGATCGTGAGGCCTCGGACGGGAACGAACAGGATCCAGGGAAGATGCACAGAGTTTTAGGGTGCGATGTGGCCATGGTGCGTGCGCGGCAGCACAGCCAGCCGTGGGAGGCGGAAGCAGGCGTCCTGCTGGTGCTGGTTTGGCTTTGGCGGCTGGAGGAAGAAGAGACTAAAGAAACATGACAGACGTTGAATGTCAATCCAACGGTCAAGGTTGGCACAATCGTTTGTTGACTAAGCCGGCAGCAAATAGCATACTTTTTTATATATAGGAAGAAAAGAAAAACTGGGCTCGTTCGCCTGGTAACATTCCGAATCTACGACCGTTCGATCTTGCGTCGCAACTAAAACTGCGTGGAAAATGTGTTCATCTGCCGTCCTCCTCCCAGGGAACGTCCGCCACATAAGTGACTAGCACCCTTGGTATTCAACCGAGAGGCCTTGGGTTCGAGTCCCAGGAACTCTCAATTTTGTCCTCCTTCATTCCTCGCAAAAAAAGAAAGAAAATCAAAGACTTGAGAAGGCGTACAGAACAAGCTAGTGTACCAGTAAAGAGACATTGCTGAGTTTTAGAAAAAAGAGAGACGTGCTCGTGTAGCTGGTTCAAATCCAAACCTGACTATGACTATATATGGTGCTATGCTACTCTCCAAGTAATGAAACTGACATATCCAACGTTCGCTTCTCCTCTTCTCTACTTACTCTGCCTAGCATCAGAAGCTCTGGCCGCAGCAACCATGTCCGCTGGCTGCTTGTCCACCTGCTCTTCAGCAGGCAACAACAAGATATGCACCAAGTCGCCACCCGTACCATCGCATGTGGGTCTCATCACACCCCCGCCGGCACACGCACCGCAGCCGGTTGCTCATCACAACCCGCTGCCGTTGGTGTGGTGCCACTGCTGCAAATCATGCAGAGTCATCCGTCGCGTCTCAACCACAATCCTCAACCCAGGTCGAGTCTTCTACAAATGCCCAAATCATGGGGTAATAATATGTTTAAGTGTTGTTCTGCTGCTTTCAGTTGCTGATTTTTTAATAGTTTGGTGGATGATCTTCCTGTTTGATTCGTGCAGACAAGGGAAGATTCGTGTGATTTGTATTTCTGGGAAGTTGCTGATGTTGGAGAATGCAACTACGCTGATTATTTGATTAGCCGAGGAATCCCAATACCAGCAGGTTGGGGTGTTGGACAAGTAGCTGAAGGAACGGCAGAAGAGGAAGATGCAGAGCAGAAGGTTAAAGATGCAGTTCCTCTGATCATGGCCAAGCAACAGCTGCTGAACGGCTTTGACAGCAATGAGGAGATGAAAGAGCTTGTGAAGATAATGGGCAAAATTGATGTGCTTTGTAGGATGATTGTCTCTTTATTTGCAGTGTATGTAGCACTCGTGATGTATTCAGTGGCTATGACACGAGCACTTTGCTGAAACTAGTAATGAATGAAACCTGTGTAGCAGGCTGGGCGTAGTGTTGTGAACATCTAATGATTTCTATTAACAGAAATCGGGGGTATCCCCTTTTGCTCATAAATAAATAAATAGCAGAGGCACTTTTGGTAATAAATAAATAAATTAGCAGAGGCCCTGTCGGGTCAGCTTTGTTCCCATTCGAAGACGTCGAGCAAATTGCAGTCCAATAGCAAACTATGTCATCAAATTCAAGTTTCACAGCCAAATATGAGTACAACTAAACAACAATGTCATCATGTTTTACTCGTCATACAATCACCAAACACAAATCAACATACATAACAAGTGTTGTTCTCACAGCAAAATACTAAACAACACGTTCATCAGGTTTCAGTTGTCATAGCAAGCACAATTTCACATAGTAGATAAAAAACGTCTTCTGACAGGCAAATACGACAAAAGCAATCTAATCATCATCCGCAGCAGCGTCAACATCTTCGCCATGTGTATCAGTCTGAATCGTAATTCCCCAGAGTGTCATCTTCTTCTTCATCCTCAATGTCCTCGAACGTTGGCTTCTTGATCAACTCTTGTATGTCCACAGCACGACAGGCAATCTTTTCGCCAGCGTCATTGACGTGATGGTTCTCAAAGATATTAGGAACATCTGTGGAATCTTGTACATCAGGAGCGGTGTAAGCATCATCTTGTTGTGCAACTTCATTAAACGAATTCCTCTGCTCAAACCTTTGCAATACTCTCCAGTCATCACTACGTGCAAATGTGTCTTCCAAGAAAATATCTGTGTTGCTTGATTTGCCAAAATAAAAGGCTCGTTGGTCTGGTACGCCGCCTTGACATTGATGGATTTGAAATAATCATCAGCTCTGGGTTTTGCGATCCTGGAAAACAGGTTATACCAACGACAACACAACAGAACCACACACCGATGATCCTCGAAACTGGGGATATACTGCAACTGAACAATGTCTGTTATGTTAGCATACATTTCAGTTGTCTCTCTGCCGTACGTATCCGTGGTCATGATGGCACTGTTTTGTGTCTTCCTGCCTTCATCGCGTGCAAGGGTGTTGTAGTGCACATCTCCAACAACGCAAGATTCATAATGTCTTACCCGAGTATCAGGACCCATTGCTAGTGCGTAAACGGCGTCATCAATTGCCTGCCCATCCTCCCGCATCTTCTTAACCTATGTTTAGAAAATAGACAAGCTGATCATCTTATGTACTCAATATATGAAAAAACTGACAGTGCAATTAAATAGCTTACATGGCTCATGAACCATTTCGCAAATCCTGCCATAACCAGTTTGTCAATGTTTCTTGGATTTTGCGGCAGTAACTCATTTTTGTAGATGCTGCACAACATAGTGATCGCGTCAAACATCTAAATATATAAGAATGTGCTGCAAGTTTAGTAGATTACGATGTATAAGCTGCAGTACTTAGCACTTACTTGATATAAGGTAGAATCTCAGGACAGTTATTCAACACATACCAAACCATTTTGTCGAAATCTTTAGGTTTGTCCTCTTGTCGACTCTTCCCTGTAACTCGAACAAAATAATCGAAAACATTGAGCCCGGATTGTCTTCACCCACCTCTTTGCTAAGCTGATCAGCTGTTTCAATGTATTTTGAGCAGAATGTCAACGCTTCTGTAGCAATGTAGGCCTCTGCAATGGAACCCTCAGGTCTAGCTCTGTTCCTGACATAGCCCTTGAAAGTGCCTAGCCGCCTTTCAATAGGGTACATCCAGCCATACTGTACTGGACCTCTAAGTAGTGCCTCATCAGGTAGATGAACAGCCAAATGCACCATCACATCAAAGAAGGCTGGAGGATATATCTTCTCAAGGTCGCATAGGATAGTTGGTATCTTGTCTCTAAGACGCTCCAAAGCATCTATCCTGATATTTCTACTGCAGAGTTCCCTGAAGAATTGTCCCAACTCTGCAACTGCTCTGTATAAGTCAGGGCGGCCCAATCCTCTAAGGATAACAGGTAAAACCCTTTGAAGTAGGACGTGGCAGTCATGAGTTTTCAACCCTTGTACCTTGTTTCCATCTGCACTGACTCTCCTTTCAGGGTTGGAAGCAAATCCATGTGGGAATCTCACACGTGACAGGACCTCGCAGAATTCTTTTCTTTTTACCTTGTCCAAGACGTACACAGCTGGTGCCATATCCCGTGGTTTACCTTCATCTTGCACCTGCAAATCCTTTCTGATACCCAGATGTGTCAAATCAATCCTAGATTTTAAGGTATCTTTCGTCTTGCCTTCAATATTAAGAAGTGTGCCGACAATGCTGTCACATATATTTTTCTCGATGTGCATCACATCAAGATTATGCCGCAGGTCCAAATATTTCCAATACTCCAAGTCCCACAAAGTGGACCTGCGGGTAAACAATAATCTCTCTTCTGCCTTGCCATGCTTCCTTTTCCCGCTACCATTACCAGGATGGTTTCCTGGTGTAATATGCCTGACCTTCTCTAATTCCACTTGCAACTCATCGGCGGTGAGCCTCTTTGGCGCATCACAGTTTTCATGCTTTGCATTGAACACATGTCTTTGATATTTTGTAGGACGCGACTTGTCCTTGGCAAGGAAACGACGGTGTCCAATGTAACAGCTCTTTCTAAGTATTGCGTATGACAGCGGATTCCTGTCACAGCGAACACATGCATTGTAACCATGTGTCATTTGCCCTGACATAGTGCCCAAAGCCAGATAATCATGGATGCACCAAATTATAACAACACGCAGAAAGAAATCAGCTGGTGGGCTGCTATATAGGTCTCGAGTGAGAACACCCTTCCATAGTTGTTCCTTTCCAGGACTTTTTGGACTTGGGATGAGCAAGGCCATCATGTAGTTTGATTCTTTGGTGCAGACATTTGGAGGCATGTTGTAAGGGATAACAAGCACTGGCCACATGCTATATGTGGCGCTCTGGTGGTCAAATGGGTTAAATACATCTGAAGCTAAGCCAAGTCTAATGTTTCTCGGGTCAGCAGCAAACTTTTTGTGTTTCTGATTGAAGCTTCGCCACTCCCATGAGATGGATGGCTCATTACATTCTGATCTCTGTACTCCTGGTTCCTAGAATGCCCCAGTACATCCTATCTTGTTTCAGCATCATGAAACAACCTCTGCAATCTTGGTATAATTGGAAAATATCTCAGAACATTATGAGGAACCCTCTTCACAGCATCGCCATCTTTCCATCTTGATGATTTGCATTTCGGGCATTCACTTAAGTTGGCATAATCCTTCCGGAACAGAACACAATTATTCTTACAAACATGGATCATATCATATCCAATTCCAACTGCACGAAGGAAATTCTTCATTTTATTGTAGGTGTGTGGCAGCTCAGACGCATCTGGGAAAGATTTGCGGAAAGCAGCCAACATCGCATCGAATGATTTCTTGGTCATCCGCCTAGATGTCTTCACATGAAGAAAGGTGACCATAGCTGAGAATACTGACAGCTTATTTCCTGGGGTGACAGCCACGTTCCATTGTTCCAACATGCGGGCCCACCATTTTTCTTCTGCAGGTGAAAGTTCACAAAATGCACGAGCATTTCGTAGCATTGTTTCAATGTTGGTCAAACTCACTGGCTCCGCCACCACCACCTCCTCCTCCTCTTCCACCTGAGCATCAGGCAGATCAAGATGGTGATCTGCTGCTTCCATGTAGTCAGTAACATTGACGTTCACAGCTTCACCATGATGAACCCACCTAGTATATGTGACCGACATCCCATACAAGTGTAGATGATTTTGCACAGTTGACTGGGGTCTTGTAACTGAATTCATACAACTGCTACACGGGCAGAGCACATCTGATTTTGGACCACCGTACTCAGCTCTGATAAAGTTCATGAAGTTTTCAACCCCCTCGACATATGCAGCGGAGAATCTTCGAGCAGAAGTTATCCAAGTCCTATCCATCTGTTGGACATACATATCAGTTCTTCTACTAGATATTACAGGAAAAAATATGTTTCTTATGAAGTCCAGAAAAAATACCTAGGTCGATGTCTAAAGCTATGGCAAGATATTTGGACGAGCAGATCTAAGTAACGAGATATATGTAAAGCTAATTCAGCAAACAGATTTGAGTGCTAAATTATGGCAGGCTGTTACAGCAGTCAATGAGGCCGAGCACACAGCCATCGAACTATCGAAGGCCATCGCAGCAACAAAGATCGAGTATAAAACGGTGTACAACTATTTCACCTAACAGATTGGCTACTCGACCATGGCAATCTACGTCACAATAAATATATGGCAGGATATTTTAGCAACTAATCGGGCTTGGCATGCCATCTCAGCTAAGAAGATTGAGTGCAGAACAGGGCAAGGAAGCTTCTTAAGCAGAGCATATTGACTGTAAACTACTTCGGCAAACAGTGAGATTAACAGCGTCTATCAGCTAATATTCAGTGCTACACCGACATGCATGGGGCCTCAGTCTAGAATGCGCGTAGGGAGAAGCTGACCGTCGTGCGTCTCCGCACGAACGTCGCCAGTGGCGGCGGCGCTGACCGCCGTGCGCCTCCACAAGAAAGTCGCCATCGGTGGCGGCGTGGCTAGAGGACGGCAGTCTACGAGAGCGTACTATGGGAGCGAGAGGATCGCCGTGCATCCCATTGATGAACCACGGCGCCGACGTACCGGCGCGGCGGGGAGGGCGGCTTTGGCAGAGCGAATGGAGTGGAGGGGGACGGGGGGAGGGGGTTTGGGGAATGTTATTGGCTAGTTGGCCGAAGGGCGGTTGAATTTGGGATTTGGGGGGAATTTGGGGGGGGGGTTCGCGCGGTGGGCGGGGGGAGTTTGGTGCATGGTCGGTTTCTCCAAGTGCAGTCCCACGTGTCAGTGAAGAGGCAAGCCGAAGTGCGTTCCGTTTGCGTGAGCCGTGTGCAGGACCGAACGTGTGTGGGGTGCAATGCGACCGCTACAGGGGTGCTCTTAGTGTACGGCCTTTTTTCCTTTTAATAAACTAGGTGCTTCGCCCCCTAAAGAAAAAAAACTTGGTGCTTCACGCGATCCATCGATACTACTACTAGTAATCCGGTAAACCCGGCTAAAACGGCGTGGCCGGGTCTTCTCCCACGCGATATGCTGGGAGGTTGGCTTAGTTGGGTTTTTTAGGACGAGTAATGCTACATCTACGTAATCCCAGTTACGTAATTAACATAATGTGAAATGTGTGAGCTGTTGATTGTAGATTGGGGGGAGGGTGGGGCCCACCACCATGAAAATCAAGGAGGAGAGAGAGAAGCAATTTACGTTAACCCTTTTGTAGGTTCCCGTAGATGTAGAAAGATGTGAAATGCGTGAATGTGTAGTGGACGTACTATTGGAGTGCCTAAGATAAATTTTGTATGTAGACTATATGTTTATTTTACTTCGCATGTTAGCTTTTTCTCGGTTCAATAAAAAGCAGAGTTGGTGATGATGGTGTGCCTGCCATCCTGCAACATTGGCCATCCGATCTATATCTAACGGATAGGAAGGAAACTATGATGATTTACCCACACTCCTCTCCACATTTGCAGATAAGGCCTTCCCTCGTTCATCCTTTTCTCCCACAAGATCTTGATGTTCCGTGCAACGCACGGGCATCTTGCTAGTACTCCAACAATATACTATATTATTGTGAAAGTTCATATACACCGGCCGAGATTAATGCAAACACGGAAGATTTTCATTACATTTCGAACTTTTATAGGACAGAAAAATAAAAGAAACCCGACCCTAAACCTATTCTATGGCGGCGACCGACGTCCTCCATCTGCGATCTCCATGTACGGGGGCTGGGTTCAAGACCCGTGAAGTGAAGGCGCGGTCTCCGGCGAGGAAGAGTAGAACACGGGAGACGGACCGGCCAGTTGGTACACCATGCCCTGCCGCCTCCCATGCCCTACTCATCCTCGGAGGAGTCCCCGACCTCGGCGGTGCCGGACGTTGGACAGCGGCAAGTAGGACGCGTGGCTGACGGTGCTTCCGTCGTCGGCCGCCAGCGTGGCCACCGCTTGTGCGGCGACTTGAGCGAGGGTAGCGACCTCGAGCCTCATCCCTGAAGACAAGATCTCCCACCGAGTGTTCGCGCTCGCGGTCATGGCAGATGTGGTGCCAGGTAGGAGGACGATGCGCTATGGTGTGGAGGGTAGCTGGGCATTACCGCTTTAAGTAGTGCATTCCGGTGAGGCCAAGCGTCCCGTGCATCGTTAAGTCGCCGGAGTTGGTTCCTCGGGCACCGAGCCTCTTAACGACGGCATACGGACGGACGGCATGAATGCAGGCAGCTGGCGCCGGCTGGGAACGCACCACGCGACGGTACGAGGGACGAGGGTTTTGGTGAGCCAGGGTAGTTAGCTGCGGTCGTGGCAACGTTGGAGATGCCCTTTGCTCACATGCGACCCCACATGTCATCGAAAAAGCAAGACGACCCGTCATGGTCTCAGGTCGTGGGGATGCAATTGGCCGTGCTACACCACTCCGCGGACGCGTCGCAGCGCACTTCGGCGCCCCGTGCATCCTCGACGAGCCGGGTGTTGATCTGCTGGTCGTGCCACAGCGCTAACGCCACCCTCGGCACAAACCCACCGTGTAAAGCGCCGATGAGCGTGTCGCTCCCGCATGCCTCATTTGAACATTCCGCCGACGCATGTGGGCCTAGACCATGCTTGTATTTCCCATGTTGTAATTTGTTCGACATGCATACAAACAAACGGTTCGTTTAAAGTTTCACTTTGCCTCCACTACGTGTCGCTTCCCATGTTAGTGTTGACATCCCATTCGGTTCATGCCCCGACACATCTTGATGAGATTGATTGATGTTGAGAGATCAATTTGCGTGTCGTGCAAGGAGATAAAGGTTTGGTCTGTTTCTATGATAGAAATGACCGGTAGGGGGTCTGTGGGGATCAGAGGGAGTATATTGTACGTTCATAAGCGAAACGAACGTATTGTACCCACCCTAGTCCTCTTTCAATCGATCTCCGGACCCCGAGATGAAATCGAGAGAGAACGAGTGGGTGCATGTGTGATACGTAAGGCGGATTCAAAATTTTGAACAGGTCATCATAGCATCCACAAATCATATATAAAGGGTATTCAATGTTCGTTTCGCTCTTGAACGTACAATATACTCCCTCCGATCCTTTCTAGTAGTTTACATATAAGTTTTATGTGTAGTCAAAGTATCTCTACTTTGATCAAACTTACAGAAAAATGTATCAACATTCAACAACGCCCAATCAATATTGTTAGATTCGTACGTATTCCTAGATTTGTATTCAAACAGACATGGTTTCCAATTTGTTTTCAATCACGTGAATGTGCTTGTGCTCGCGCATGCTCTTTCTACTAGGATTTCGCCATGTATAGCCAGTCCAATAGTAACTTTTTTTAAGCTCCCTGTCTGGCGAGTATCTTTGGACCCCAAAGAGTTGTATAAGTTGGAAAATGGAGATTTTCCTGTGGTATTGGCCGTTGGGCAGCTAGCTATTGCATTTGAAGGCTCCACATAAAGAACCCACAGGTATTATGAGAGGTGGCTTCGAATCCAGTTTGTTAGTCGTTTGCATCTCGGTTAACAAAAATAAGCTTGAATCCCTCCATTCGTAGATCAATCAGCTAAAGTTGTTAAAACAATAGTACTAGTGGAGTACTGACAACATCTGTAGTAGAGTATGCAGTGCTCATAGTACTCCCTCCTTCCATTTATATAGGGCCTATGTGGAGGAGAGAGATGTGAAAAAGTAAAGGGAGTGAGCTCTCATGAAAGAGCCTAGCTATATACGCATTCCTAGTTAAATACAATAAATATGAAGAAAGGGAAAGAGAGGAGTTGGAAAAAAGTACTAATACAATAGCCAACCTTATATTTTTTTTTGCGGGAAATATCCCACACTACTGTATGAGTGCATATAGATGACGGCTATAGATGACATGGCATTTCCTTATAGCCATCGGCTGCCTATATTATTAACCATGCTCTAATGCGTTTTTGAAAACCGCCTTTGACTATTGACAAGATTAATAGTACATGAGATGTATAATGTCAAAATTATATCATTGGAAGCTCCTTTCAAATACGAATTTGACCGTATGCTTTGTGTAAGTTGCATGTCATATATTATTACTCTAACATTTGGTTAAAGTTAGCCTCGAAAACGCATTAGGACCTGTAGATGGAAGGAGGGAGTAGTAGTGGAAGTGGATCCTCTGACGTAGGTAGCCCTGCCTTACCCTCCCTTTCGTTCACTTACTGGCGGACCCCATGCTTGCTAGGCCCCACATGTCAGTTACTCAATGGGTTCGGCCACGTCAGGGGATCATCATCCGTAGTATACTCCCTTTGTTTTTATTTACTCCGCATAAAACGGAGGGAGTGGTAGTATAAATGACGCGGGCGGGGGAGGGGGAGGGACGTCGGTTTGCTCTCAAATGTGGTTCCATAAGCGAGCGAAAACGCAAGATGAAGCGTGTTCCATTTGGTGAGCGACGTGGAGGGTCCAGCGTGCCAGGGTGCAACGCGAACGTGACAAGAGCGATGTACAGTCAAAACCGATTGACCGGTCGTCACCGGAACCACTATTCACACCAGAACCTTCGCTGCTCGGCATACGCCAGCCACTGCCCCAAAACCACACCTCCTCTCCAGCCCATCCCCCCACCTTTCGATCCCCTAGCCCGCATCAAGCATCCCCTAGTTCACCGGAAAGCCATGGTGCGCCGCAAGATCATGTAGTACAAGATGCTGACGCCGTAGCGCCGCGCAGAAATCGCGGCGGCGGACGGCACCACAGACCTCCGTTCCCAAGCTCGCTTTGCAGCGGGCCAATCCCCGAGTTCTCTGGAGCCAAGCTACGAGGAGGAGGAAGCCGATCCAATGTTCATGGCGGAGGTCGCGGCGCAGAATGCCCCTGATGGGTATGAGACAATGGACGTCGACTTCGTTGACGGTGTCCTGGACTAGGGGTACTCACCACGTCATCTCCCGATCTGTTAGATTGGGCCGAGGACCCCCATGGCCGTATACTCATGGGCCAGTTCGGACAGCTGCCGCATACAAGTAAGATTCCACAAGACTTGGCGATCAAGACAAGGACTCCTCCCCACCAGCGTATTCGGCTAGGACTCTTGTTATCCTAGGCCTCTGGTGCATTATATAAACCGAGGCCAGGCTAGTCGATAGATATAACAACAATCATACCATATGCTAGCTTCTAGGGTTTAGACTCTACGATCTCGTGGTAGATCAACTCTTGTAATACTCATATCATCAAGATCAATCAAGCAGGAAGTAGGGTATTACCTCCATCGAGAGGGCCCGAACCTGGGTAAACATCGTGTTCCCCGCCTCCTGTTACCATTCGCCTTAGACGCATAGTTCGGGACCCCCTACCTGAGATCCGCTGGTTTTGACACCGACATTGGTGCTTTCACTGAGAGTTCCGCTGTGTGATCGGCAAAAGGATCAATGGCACGACTGCAGATCAACTGCGACGTCGGCTTCTTCGTCACTGGCTTGGCCGGTCACCTTGTCTGGATCGAGGACTGCGCCCTACCTCCGATCGTCATGTTCGGATGAGGGCCTTCATCAACATCAACTCCGATCTATATCAAGATCATGGAGGAATCATCCAGGGAGCCTGGGGGCTCAACGTCAACATTGCCCTCGGGCGACCGTGTTGTTTTTCTGGACAACGAACTTGTATCCGCCGCCACCGCCTCCTCAAGTGTCATTTTAACGATTGCTTCGGTGGAATTGTGCAGAATTGAGTCTACAACAACCCTGGAAAATTTCGTCGAGTTCCGATGGAGGAATCTCTGGCAATCCGTGATATACCGGAGCCCTATCAAATCTGGACGGGAGTCTGGACTAGTTTAGGGCGTGGTCTCCAGAGCCTAGCTCGGAGGTCCTTTGGAAGATCCAACCGTTCATCTACTACGGAATTCCCATATCTACCACACCACCAAATTTTAGCTCGATCCGACGGTTCAAACTCCGGGAGCCTTCCGATGCGTGGACCAATTTTTGGATCTGTTTTCTGCGCGAATACGGATCCGACCCGAATTCATGTTTCTTTATGACTGTGATATTGGACAACCTTTTTAAGGGAATTCTCTTCTAGGGTATTGTGCATCGTTTTTAAACACGTACCCATAAAATTTTAAGCCTCCTCTGAGGTCGTCTTCGTCATCATGCTGGTGTCAAACCAGTCCGGCAATATTGCTCCAAGGCTGCCGACCTGTGCTAGACACATCGTCGCTTTGCTGAGCCGAGCTCAACTTCTTTGGATCATCATCTCGGCATGCCGAACAACAGTTTGGCATCGCGAATGATAAATCATCACCAACATCGCTGCCCCACGGATTACACGGAGCGGGCACACCGGCATCACCGCACGGTCACTTCCTCAAGCCGGCATTGACCACGTCACGACCTGCATTGGCAGGGCCGCACTGTTGCTCCTCCAAGCCGGTGTCCATCACGCCGACCTACTTCGACTCATCGGCTGACATCGAGGCTTCGACATCGAGGCTAGACTGGGGGCTTCGCCATCTCTTCATCAACCTACTCCGGAGACTTCGGCGTCACTAGCCAACCAGCTCCGTCACGTTAGCTGGACCGAGGGCTTTGTCTCGGCGAGCCAACCTTTGCCAGCATCGCCATGCCGTCGCTTTATCGCCCATCAGGCAATGGGTGTGCGGATCAAGTCCCAATTTTGGGAATCACCTTTCTTTGGATTGCTACAACAAAAAACCAGGTGCTATTAATCCTACTATTTTTTGCTTGTTTGGGTTCATTTTCCCAAGGAATTATTACTCTGATTTGTCCATCATATGTATGCAGGTCTATCAAATGGTGGCCGCATTAACGACGGCCGCATGGTGGTTCGGTCAGTTTCCGTACATAGTCCAGCAAACGCTGCATCCGGAACTCGGACCGACCTGTGAATTCAGGCTTTGCCACGCCTTTACCGCATCACGCCGACGCCCTGCATCGACATTGACTTCGGCGCCAGGCCATATTTCTTTTATTACTCACTTTGCATAAATTGTTTATTATGCAACGTTTTTTTATTATTCCTATTATCTCCGGTTTGCACTATTTTTTGTGCACAGGAAAATGATCCGGGTTGGGCAGTATCGTCAACTCGGCGTACTGACATACCACGTCACCTCAGCTGGACGGGGGGCTTCGTCAACACTTCATTACCCCATGCCGGGGACTTCGGCATCACTTTGTCGGCCTGCATTGACCGTGCTATGTCACCACTTCGGAGTGTCGAGCTCTTTGCTCCGCCACCTCGGGACCGGCTTGGGGGATGGAACCTTGTCCCGCATCAAGCTCGGACCGCGTCATCAAGCTCCACCTTGCCGAGGATCGTTGTCTTCTAATCCTCATCTGATCTTGAATATTCCTTGTCTTCACAAAGATCTGCATGCCACCACAGAGGTGCCTCCCGAGCCCTGGCCCAACGTGGTTGATGGTGTTGGGGACGTGGGCTCAAGGGTGGCTCGCTCTGTTGGTGTTTGGGCATGCTGCCCCGGCAAGGGTCTTGCCGGGGCTGCTGAGGCCGTCCCCGGCAAGGGTCTTGCCGGGGGAAACTGCTCCGCCCCTCTGCTTCTTTGCGTCCTTGGTCTTGGCGTTGCTCTGGCTATCTTGGGCTTTGGTTTTACCTTGGTTCACCTCCCCTATTCTGCTTGGTGTGACCGTGGGCGCGGCTCTGACTGCCCGTGCACAGGTAAAGGGGTACAAAGGTGCGCCCCTTCTTTTGTACACCGACAGGAGCCCCAGGGCTTGGGCCACACATAAGCGCGACACGTTGTTGGGCCAGGCACAAAATGGTGCGCGGGCAGGCGGGGCGGCTTTTACCACGGTAAAACTTTTCACGCGCTTAGCTTCCCACGATCCGCGCGCGGCGTGGCGCGGCGTGGAGGGGTGCGCGTGACGTGGGCGGCATGCGTGTGGCAGTTTCCGCATGCATGCGTCACATCATGGTAAAAAGGCGGCTCGCGCCTTCCCCATAAAAATAGGGAGGCGTGGAGGCGCGGCTCATTTACTACACAGGGTCGGGTCACGGTCTTCAAGGCGTCCACACCCCATGATCACGGTGTGGGGAGAGCTCTCTCCACCCGTCCCCTCGATTCTGCACGTTCTTCACACGTCCTCCATGCGCTTGGGGTGGCAAGCTGTGGAGGCGGGAAACCGGGCCGTCGCTGATTTTGGCAGCGGGTCGGTCTCGATTCCATGCGCCTCTGGTGGCTGGATTGGCCGAGCGGGACGGCCGAGCCCTGACCCTGCCCCTTTATAAGGATGGGGAAGGGGGATGGCACCCCGCACTCTTCTGTCATCTATCTCCTCCTACTTCTACTTCTTCCTTTCACTCGCCATGGAGAAAGGGAATCCCGGTCCCACGACGGTGGCGGCGAGGGTCGCCGCTCGACAGCGCGTCCCTCCCCCTCCTGAGCCCGCGGTCGTGGAGCCGGCCGTGAGGGGAAGGGGGAGGGGGCGAGGCCGGGGCAGAGGTCGTGGTGCTCGGGGAAGAGGAGGACGGGGCGGCGCGCCGGCTTCGCCCCCGCCAATGATGCCTTTTCCGATGGAAGGCCATGTTGGAGACCAGACCCGCGAGTTCTTCATCAGGCTGCGCCGGCCTCCGCATCGCCGTCTTCGTCTTCCCGCCCCGTTTGCTCGGGAGATGGAGCGTGACCCGCCCCAATCCCTCAGATTGCACATGAGGGGCTGTGGGAATGGGGGCACGCGGGTTGACGTCGACTTCCCGGCTCCTCGGGTCATGTACCTCCGTCGTGGATGGAAGATGTTCGCTCGCATCCACAGCCTGACGGCAGGGCTCGTCCTCTACTTCAAATTAATGGAGGACGGCCTGCTCTCCGTCAAGGTCTTCGGAGACTTCGGGACTCGCCTGAAGTGCTGCGTGGAGTGCTCCTCCGATGGAGATTCCGACGATGGAAGCTCTTCCTCGAGCGAAAGTGATGAGGAGGACAACGGGGCAGATGACGGGGACGAGTCCAACTAGGCGTCGGACACCCCGCGCCTGGGTGGGTGCGGCAGGAGCAGCATCGGCACCTGGCCGCACCTCCGGCAGAGTTTTGCCGGGGGAGGGGCCAGCTCCTTGAACTTCTCGGGGTCGTCTCCTTGGGCGGCTTGCGTCGGGAAGCTGCGGAAAGAGGAACAGGTTGGGCGGCAAGGCCGTCAACTCAGAGTATGCGGGGACCGATGGCTTCATCGCGTATTGCCGGTCCTGCCGCCTCGTCTTCCAGCTCCTTTCCCGGCACCGTCATCACCGGCTCATCCGTGGGCGGCCACCGAGGTGTTCTCTTGGTGCTTTCTGCTGCTCGTAGCTCGCCTAGGCGCCCCTTTTGCCCTTTCGCCTCCTTGACCTGCCTCCTGAGGAGAGGGACAAGAAAGGGATTACGGGCATCTCACCTCTTTTTTAATCTGTAAGCCTTTGGGCCTTGTTAAATTTAAAGCTTGTAATCCCCCTTGCTCATGTTTTTCATTTCGTATGAACTGTACCTGTACGGGATGTTTTTAATGAAAAAGGGGTGTTTGCCGGGGTTTTCGTTCGTGGATGGAACCCACGACAAGGAGTGAATCCTTGTTATTATTTAAGATAAACGTTTCCCGCCCGGCAATAGGCCTTGCCGTCCCCCCACTCCGCTCGACCATTCTCGCGCCCTTGGCAGAGGCAGGGATGAAGCGGGCTTAGGCTCCTCGTTCTATTTCCTTGCCGCCGCGACTACAACCAAATCTGGGCCCAGGAGATAATCCTTGGGTATAGAAAAGGGGAGCACGGTGGCCTAGAAATAAAACGAGGTTTCACATATCCCAGTTTCATAACGAAATGCATGACGGAGGATAAAAGACTTATCTGGATCTGCAACCCCCGGCAACCTCATCTCGCCGCGGTTGGATCCTTGTACTTGCAGCCCCCAACAACTTTGGTTTGCCGGGGTTAGGACGCCGGCCCGTGCCTTTTCTTCCAAGTAGCTCAGCAGAAGCGCTCATGTGCCCTGTGAACCAAAAGAGGACAGAAAAGAACAGAGAGACGCGCACTCGACCTCTAGGCTAGGGGTTAGTCGCCACTAAGCACAATCAACCCTAACCAAGGAACAGACTCGACCTAGCATGCATGCTATAACTTAGGGCGCCAGCGCTTCATTTATTTATGCTCAGGGTCTGCGCCTGGCTTTGTACAAAGGGTTACATGCCTTGCCGGCAAAGCTTGTACAAAAGGTGGCTTGCCGGGAGGCCCGGCAAGCCGCACCTTATGGGTAAAAATTGCAAAGATGCTCGATGTTCCAGGAGTTGCTCACTTCGACAGCATCTTCGGTCTCCAGGCGGACTGCGCCGGGCCTGGTGACTCGTATTACCCGATAAGGGCCTTCCCACTTTGGCGTCAACTTGTTGGAATTCTTGGCCGACTGAACATGCCGAAAACAAGGTCGCCTTCCTCAAAGCTTTGGGCATGAACCGTGCGGCTATGGTAGCGGCGCAAGGCTTGCTGGTAGCGTGCTGCTCTCACAGCCACCCGAAGACGATCTTCCTCAAGGAGCGTCGCGTCATCTTGGCGCAACAGCTCTTGCTCAAGCTCATCATAAGCGAGCACTCGAAGTGACCCGTATATGAGTTTCGTGGGGAGAACTGCTTCTGCCCCGTATACCAGGGACAAAAGGTGTCTGGTTGGTGGCTCGATTTGGCGTCGTCCTGATCGACCAAAGAGCCGCCGGCAATTCATCAATCCAGCGCCTTCCGCTCTTGCGCAGCTTGTCAAAAGTCTTTGTTCTTAGGCCTCGCAACACTTCAGCATTTGCCCTCTCCGCTTGGCCGTTGCTCCGTGGGTGTGCCACGGAAGCAAAACAGACCTTGCTGCCGGGGTATTGAATGCATTGCATGAAGGTGTGGCTTGTGAACTGCGTGCCGTTATCGGTGATGACTCTGTTTGGCACACCAAAACGGCAGACCAGTCCCTTGAAGAACTTGACAGCTGACTGAGAAGTCACCTTTCTTACTGCTTCCACTTCTGGCCACTTTGTGAACTTGTCGAATGCAACGTACAAGTACTCAAAGCCCCCGACATCGCGGGGGAAAGGGCCCAGTATATCGAGCCCCCAGAGCGAGAATGGCCAGGAGAGATGGATTGTTTGAAGGGCTTGAGCTGGTTGATGAAGCTTCTTTTAATGGAACTGACATGCTTCACACTTCGCTACTAGTGCCGTCGCATCCTGGAGGGCGGCGGGCCAGAAGAAACCTTGCCGGAACGCCTTTCCGGCAAGGGCCCTCGACCCTATGTGGGAGCCACATATGCCTCCATGTATCTCTGCCAACAGCTCCAGTCCTTCCTCCCAGGGGATGCACTTCAATTTCACGACGTTCGGCCTTCTCCCGTACAGGACGTGGTCGACGAACTGGTACAGGGCGGACCGGCGGGCTACTTATTCCGCTTCTTCCTACTCCTCAGGAAGTTCCCCTGTTTAGAGGAATCGGATAGTACGATGTGCCCATGTCGGAGCCTAGGGGTCGACGGCAAGAACCAAAGGCATTTCTTCAGCCATGGGCGGGGCTGTCTCCATGGCCAGGGCTTGACGCCCTGCCGGAGCCAGTTGCCCTTTGGCAGGCTCAGCGTCCGCGGCAGCACCCTTGTCGGCAACCCCAGGGGGGTCGGTAGGAAAGTACTTGCTAGGACCTGACTTCCTCCGCTTGTTCTGCCCCGTTGATGGTTCGACGGACGGTTGAGTTAGCTGGAGCAAAAAGGTACCTGGTTCCACAGGTAGCTTGAACGCAACACGCTTCGACAGGTAATCGGTGATCTCGTTCTCCATTCGGGGGACGTGCTCCACTTGGATACCGTCAAAGCGCTCCTCCAGCTTCCTCACCTCATCTACGTAAGCCTCCATCAATGGGCTCTGGTAATCCTTGTTGACCTGTCTAACAATAAGCTGCGAGTCACCCCTGACGATGAGCTTCTTAACCCCGAGGTCTGCCGCGATCCTGAGACCGGCAAGCAGCCCCTCATACTCCGCAGTGTTGTTGGTGGACATCTCCCTGGGAAAGTGCATCTAGACCACGTACTTGAGGTGCTCTCCGGTGGGCGCGACAAGCAGCACGCCAGCACCAGCGCCTTGCAGCAAGAAAGCCCCATCAAAGTACATGATCCAGTCGCGGTCTGCTTCCTTGCCGGGGAGAGCGGTCTCCTGGATTTCTTCGTCGGGCGTTGAGGTCCATTCTGCAATGAACTCTGCCAAGACTCTGCTCTGGATTGTCGAGGTACTTTCAAACTTCAAACTAAAACTTGACAACTCCAAGGCCCATTCCACAATCCTTCCGGTTCCATCTGGGTTATGCTGTATTCGTTGCAATGGGAGGCGCGTGACGACAGTGATCTCGTGGGCTTGGAAGTAATGACGCAGCTTCCTCGAGGCCATAAGGAGGCCGAAGAGCAATTTTTGCACACCGGAGTACCTCGACCTAGCCCTCTGCAAGAGGGAGCTAACAAAGTAAACTGGGAGCTGCATCATCTTCTTCTTCTGCACCACCTCACCTGACTGCGCAAGCACTGCCTTGGTGGCGTCAGATCCTATTGGGGGCCCTGCCTTGCCGGCACCAGGCCCTGCCGGGGGGATCTTTGGCTTGCCATCCGCTGGTTCTGCCGCCGCCACTGCCTCTTCGTTGACCTCCCTCTGCGCCACCAGTGCGGCGCTGACCACTTGATTCGTCGCCACTAAATACAGCAGCAACGGCTCTTGTGGTTTAGGCACAACCAGTATTGGCGTGGAGGAAAGGTATTTCTTCAGATCCTGCAATGCCGCCTCGGCTTCCGGGGTCCACTCCATTGGGCCTGCCTTCTTCAAGATTTTGAAGAAGGGAAGGGTAGATGAATTGGCTCATGGCGGCGATGCAACCAGTGAGCCGACGCACATCTTTGATCCGCTTGGGTGCCTCAATCTGCTCAATAGCTTTGATTTTGTCTGGGTTTGCCTCGATCCCGCGCTGCGACACAAAGAATCCGAGAAGCTTGCCGGACGGAACGCTGAAGACACACTTCTCAGGGTTCAGCTTAAGGTTGATCTTGCGCAGGTTGGCAAATGTCTCTTCCAGATCATGCACAAGAGTTGGCCCGTCCTTGGTTTTGACCACTATGTCATCCATGTATGCCTCCATATTTCTATGGAGCTGAGGTTCAAAACCAATTTGGACTGCTCTTGCAAATGTCGAGCCAGCACTCTTCAACCCGAAAGGCATCCGTAAAAAGCAATACATACCACATGGGGTGATGAATGCTGTCTTCTCTTCATCCTCTCTTGTCATGAAGATTTGGTGGTAGCCCGAGTAGGCACCGAGGAATGACAACAAATCACACCCGGCCGGGGAGTCAACAATCTGGTCGATGCGCGGCAACGGGAAGGGGTCCTTAGGACAAGCCTTATTGATATCTGTGTAATCAATACACAACCTCCACTTCCCATTCGCCTTGCGCACCACTACCGGATTGGTCAACCACGTCGGGTGGAGCACTCCTCTCACCAAACCTGCCGCTTCCAACTTCCTGATCTCCTCTGTGATGAACTCCTACCTCTCCAGAGCCTACTTTCTGACCTTCTGCTTGACGGGCCGCGCATGAGGGCAGACAGCTAGGTGGTGCTCAATCACCTCCTTGGGAAGACCGGGGATGTCGGATGCTTGCCACGCAAACACGTCGACATTTGCCCGTAGGAAGGTGACGAGTGCGCTTTCCTATTTGCTGTCGAGGGTGGAGCCTATGGTGAAGGCCCCTCCCATGCCATCCTCCCTGGCAGACACCTTCTTGGTCTGCAGTGGCTCGGCTCTGGATTTCTTGCTCTTGCCGGTAGAGCTCTCTGGCACGTCCTCGACGGTAGTGCAGCACTCCGAAGAGGCGTGCTTGCCGGAGTGGGTGCGAGAGGTCTTGCCGGGCTTCTTCTTCCCTCCCGGGCCTTCAGCGGCAAGAGCAGGTGCCTTGACGGCAGCTGCTGCAACTGCTTCCCGGTAGAGTTGGTCGCCGCAGATCAGCGCGTCCTTCTTGTCGGAGGGGACGGAGATGATGGTCAACGGCCCAGGCATCTTTAGCATGTTGTAGGCGTAATGTGATGCCGCCATGAACTTGGCTAGTGCCGGGCGGCCGAGGACCCCGTTGTAGGGCAAGGGGATCTCGGCCATGTCGAAGATGATCCTCTCCGTCCTGTAGTTCAACTCTCCTCCAAACGTCACGGGAAGTGTGACCTTCCCCTTCGGGTGGCTCCTCCCCGGATTGACCCCTTGAAACGTGCCCGTTTCCTCGAGGTCTCCATCAGGAATTTGCAGCCTTTTGATCACGACAGCCGAGATCAAGTTCAGGCCGGCCCCGCCGTCAACCAACATCTTGTTCACCTTGAGCTTGCGTATCGTTGGTGAGACCAACAATGGAAAACACCCGACCGCGGTTGTGCGGTCAGGGTGGTCCTCGGCGTCAAAGATGAGGGGCGTACTGGACCACTTCCGCGGCTTCTGAGCGTCGAACGACGGCTCCGCTGCTGTAATCTCACGCGCCCACTACTTGAGCTGGCGGTGAGAAGTATGCAGCGAGGCGCCACCATCAACGCACATGGCCTCTGTAGCCTTTTGGAACTCTTGCTCACCGGACTCGTCGTCCTTATCGTGATCATCGTCTTCTTGTTTCTTGTCACGGCCCCGGGCGAGCCTCTCTTGCTGGTTGTCCTTGCTGTGGCGGCCTCCTTGGCCGCCATGCTTCTTGCCGGATCCCTCGGCACCATCCTGGTCCTTCTCCTTGTCCCGCCTCTCGTACTCAGCTTTTTCCTTCTCAGTAAGCAGCTCGACTTGTCGGTAGTTCTGGAGGTCGTGGCCCTTGGTGCGGTGGATCGTGCAGTATTGCTTACCGGAGCTTCCTGGCTTGTCGGTAGCTGCCAAGGCTCGGCAGGCGGTGCACCCGGCAATCTCCTTGCCGGGGGCGTCTGCCTTGACCTCCTTGGTAGCGCCGGTGTCGTCAGATCCTTCAACGGCAAGCACGGCCTTGCCTTTGCATTTCCTGTTGCGACGCCAGCCCTTCTTTGTTGCGGTGGCGGCGTCTTCGTCGGTAGAGTCGGTTTCCGCACCGGCGTCTTCGCCGGGGTACTTCCTGCCCTCTTCAGCCCGGGCGCATCTATCGGCCAGAATGTAGAGCTCGGCCACATCCTTTACCTTGGTCATCGCCAGCTCTTCGCGCATCTTGCGGTTGTGCATGTTCTGATGGAACGCGCTGATCACAGGGGCGGGATGAACGTCGGGGATGTTGTACTGCACCTGGCTGAATCTCTGGATGTACTTGCATAGGGGTTCCCCTTCCTTCTGTGGAATGATATGCAGATCACTGGCCTGGCCATGAGCTTGGTGGCCTCCTGTGAAGGCGCCAACGAACTCATGGCACAGATCCGACCAAGAAGAAATGGAATCCGCCGGCAAGTGCATCAACCAAGACATAACATTGGCCTTCAGTGCCAGCGGGAAATAATTGGCAAAAACCTTGCCGTCGTGAGCTCCGGCAGCGTGCATCGCGATGGTGTAGATGCTGAGGAACTCGGACGGATGGGTCTTGCCAGTGTACTTCTCGCCGAGGTCGGGCTTGAACGTGCGGTGGGACGGCCACTAGAACTGCCGCAGCTCGCGGGTAAAGGCCGGGCAGCCCACCTCGTAAGGTAGGCCGCCGGAGCCCCCCGGTGCTGGGTGGTCCATAGCAGGTCCCACCCGCTTATCCGACTGGTGGCGTGTTTCACGCCGGCACTCGATGGTTGTCCGAGCATCTTCGTGAGCTCGTTCTCGAAGAACTTGGCGCTGGTCGCGGAGGGTCCACGAGTCGGACGACACTATAGAGATGTTATCACAAGCATCGTCACGACGGGCCGACGGCCGCGGCGGCTGGCGAGGAGGAAGAGAGTGCACCGTGGCCGCAGCTCCCCCGGTCCTCCTAGCGCCAGCATGTGGTGGCTCGGTGGAGCGCCGACCCGAGGGCCCCGCCGGTCGTGGATCGTCTTTGTTGGCGATGGCGACGAGGCTCCGGATGGTGGCCCTCCACTCGTCGAGCTTCTCTGCAGCAGGAGGGAAGTCGAAGAGCAGCGGCGCGCGCGCCAAAGCTTCTGCTGGCATGGGCGGCGGCGACAGGTGCGTGGATCGCGGCGCGCTTCGACTTCTAACCACGTTAGAAGGAACTCTGTTACGATCTAGCGGTTGCGTGCCATTTTCGCCAGCACTTCGGAGGGCATGCTGAACTCCTTCATCCCGTGGACGACGCACAGGGCTCTTCCCACGGCGGTGCCCAGGGTCACTGGCGCGGTGACGCTGCTCGTCGCGCACACCATGGGAAGAGCGCACAGTGGTCGCCAGCGTGGGCGTCTTGGAGGTCGCTACGCCGCCCGGGGGTGGCACAACGACACTCCTGGAGGGCCCCGCGCCGCCTGCGGGGGGGCCAGCTCCGTCTTTGGATCTGGCGACGTGCGGCCGGTCATCTGGCACGCGAACGACGCCGCTCCCCAGGCTCTGACTGCCAGGGCGATGCTGGTGCTCACGGACCGCGGCCCGGGTCCTGTCCGCGACCGGCCCACTGCTCGCCCGCACTGGCACGGGCCGTTCGGCTCCCAACGAGCCGATCGCCGTGGCCGTATGCTTCTTGGGAGCCATGGCGACAAAGAACTGCTAGGCTAACTACTAGAGCATATTCTCACAATTGCGCCCCCTACCTGGCGCGCCAAAGATGTCGGTGTGGCACGACACCTATGGGATCACAAGAATCCCTACTACGGTTTCCGGGGCGCGGGGTTGCGAGAAGAGCAGGATTAGTAATCAGCACAAGGATCATTTACCCAGGTTCGGTTCGCGAGGATGCGTAAAACCTAAGTCCTGCTTTGGTGAGTGTATTTCAGGGAGTTCTTCAGCTCTCGAACTAGCTATGGTGGGGTGCGTGGTCCCAAAGAGCCGAATCCTTCTCCAGTATGACATGGGCCTCCTTTTATAGTCGAAAGGGGCTGCCACAGTGGCATACAGGAGGTGGAAAGGCGTACAGTATTGCGAGCTTATCGCTCGTATTACAGGACAAGACGCATTTAATGCACCGCTGAGGTGTCCCCTAGCTTTATCGGGGACGGGGGCGAGGCCCGTCCCGTCCGTCGCTGCTCCTCCATGCTTCGACACGCGCCCCGGCCAGTGATGCGTGCGACGCCATGTAGGCAGGTAGGCAGCTCAGGTGGTGCGGTGATGGAGCCTCTACGAAGATCTGCATGCCGCCACGCAGGCGCTTGATGAGTTGGCCTGGAAGCTGCATGTTGCCACGCAGGTGCCTGCCCGGCTGGTTGGGCTGGCAGCTGCATGCGAACGGCGTTGGAAACTTGGTTGGTGTGGGCCTGGCAGTGGCCCTGCTGGCGCCCTTGGCGTGGACCTTGCTGGGTGGCCCGGCAAGGGCCTCGCCGTGGCACGCTGTCATCCCCAGCAAGGATCTTGTCGGGGGTCTTGTGGTTCCCCTCGGCAAGGATCTTGCCGAGGATCGCTGTCTTCTAATCCTCATCTGATCTTGAATATTCCTTGTCTTCACAAAGATCTACATGCCACCACAGAGAGTTGCCTCTCGAGCCCTAGCCCAACATCGTTGATGGTGTTGGGGACTTGGGCTCAAGGGTGGCTCGCTCTGTTGGTGTTTGGGCGTGCTGCCCCGGCAAGGGTCTTGCCAGGGCTGCTGAGGCCGTCCCCGGCAAGGGTCTTGCCGGGGGAAACTGCACCGCCCCTGTGCTTCTTCGCGTCCTTGGTCTTGGCGTTGCTCTGGCTGTCTGGGGCTTTGGTTTTACCTTGGTTCACCTCCCCTGTTCTGCTTGGTGTGACCATGGGCGCGGCTTCGATTGCCCGTGCACAGGTAAAGGGGTACAAAGGTGCGCCCCTTCTTTTGTAGACCAACAGCCGAGGACAACCAAGGTGCGGAGATACACGTCGGCAGCTACGGCTGGTTCGCGCCGCCAGCCAAAGATGACGAGGCCGTCTTGTTCCGCGAGCAGTGATGGTTTTTCTCTATGTTGTTGTTTTTAGGGATCATTTGCTGTGTAAAAACATATATAGTTAGGCAAGTCGCCTGACTTTCATCATTTGGGTCACTCTACCATTTCAGGCTGTTGGATGAATATCCTACGTCTCCTAACCCTTCTTCCTCACCTCTTCTTCTTCCCCAATAGACCACCGCACGGCCATATGGATCCTCCCCAACATGCGGTTGGATAAACATACTGTATGAACGAAAATTATGTGTCAGCGGTAGGATGGCTGAGTTTGGTTTGTTCACATGCGGTAGCACGTGTCAGTGAGGGTGCGTTCCCTTGGTTGGGTTTGCGGCGTGCAAGAGCGACTGTGTGAGGGTGCAGAGCGACCGTGTGAGGGTGCGGTGCGACCGCGACAGCCATGCGCAAGTGTACCTCCTTTTCATTTTTAAAACATTAATCAAGCTTGGCAAAAATGTGTGGCGAAGTATGGCAATGCAAGGCCTAGACCCAAACAGGATAAGTACGTACGTACTAGGAGTACTGGTGTTAATAAAGAAAGGCGGGGTTTCCCTTCGCGGGATTAATCGATACAAATCCTCGTTTGACGTGTCAATTAATGCGTATTTTTTTCTCCAAAGCCCAAAGAGCTAACCATCTCACTCCTCCTCGCTTGATTAATGCAGCGCCATGCAAACCAACCTTCTCACGTCCGCATGCATGCAATCGTATATTAATGTCCTTGGTTGCTAGTACGAGGCAACCCCCATCAATTTTGCCTCGATTAGTGTTAGTGGCCTTTTGCAAATTGTAATTTTGATACACTGGCCTTGTGTACAAAAAAAATAGAGGTAGTAACTATTTGACTTCCTTCCCCATTGTGGTGATGTCGACGATATCTCGAACGTTGTGGTTTGACGAAGTGCATTCGACAGATAACACCGTTGAGAGAGACCACCGGACGCAAGTGCCGCCTGCAAGCCGAGACAACTACCTTATTTGCATCCAGGAAGTCCATTGAACCAAAGGACGCGTAAATGTACTAGTACTACTAGTACACAATAGCGTCGTCCGTCCAGCTTACTGTGGTGAGGTGGTTTCTCAAAGAAGACGATGGAGAAGCGGAGTCAGCGAAGAGTGAAATGATGGTTGCTTCGTTCGTGCTTTGTGATTTGACGCCTCAATGCTTTTTGATTTGTTATAGAAGGGATAGGGGACGCACCTTCGGTGCCTTAAAGGCACCTGCCTTTGGGTCACTAACATGTGGGCCAGCCACCTGTTGGGCCCACATGTCATAGACAGAAAGGTAGGTGCCTTAAGGCACTAGCGCATCGTCCGGACAAGGGAGTAGACTCTGTGCTCTATATTGTACATGCGTCCAAGCACGGGAGCAGGAGGAGAGACGTTGCATTTTTCTATTCCTTCAATCAATCAATCAGGGAGCTTCGGTTCCATCATTTTGGCTTTGGCAGCACCGTCCACAATGGTTCCCATTAATGCCAAAAGCTATTGTCACATTTTCCTACACATTGTGGATGCCCTTAACCATACCACTTGGTTTTGCTCCTGTGTGCTATCTATACAAATCTCAATTATATTGATCTAAAAAATTATAGAATCAACATTAGTAAAAAGGAGGTGATTTTGCCGCGCGGATGGTGGGGGAGGTTTCTTATTTTTAGAGGACGTTGGCCTGGCAGTTTGCTAACATGCGGTCCCACGTGTCAGTGCTTTACCAAGCCGATCCGCATCCCACATGAGGCAGAACAACGGCAGAAGAAACACGTGGTAAACTTGAAGAAGATCTTATCAAAAAAACTTGAAGAAGATGAGGGAGAAGCGGATTCAGCAACGAGTGAAATGATGGTTGCTTCGTCCCTCCAACTTCTTTTTTTAGCATTATTACTTCGTCCCTCCAACTTAACTGCGGGAAAGGTGCAGCTTTGTGATTTGAAGCCTCATTGCTCATTACTACGCCAGTGCCATGACTGGGGTGCTTCACCCCTGCTGCTCTGCATTTCGGTATGGCACGTGGACCCGGTATCATGATGTCCCACATGTCGGCGAATGGGACTAGAACATTTATGAAAGCGAGCGCTCCACTCTTACGACGGAGGAGTACACGACACGGCAGCCCCGTGAACTGTCACTTGTACTGTATAGTACTATAGTTTTGCTGTTTCGCACAATCCATCGATACAAACCCGATTAAACAGGAAAGGGCGGGATTTTTCCCGCGGTAGATGATACTGGCCATACATTTCAAAGGCAATTTTAATGTAAGCAAACTGAATAATTAAGTAAAAATATGATATCTAGTAAAACTAAAAACACATATGATTTATTGTGTTAGAGTGTAGTAGTAGTGCTGTATTGCATAGTTGTTAGATGTAACATGCGAGAACGTGTAGAGGTGTAGTTTTGGAGGGCCTACAAAGAGAAAAGCGTAATACGGTCACCGAACTTCAGAATACGCTCATTACGGTCACTATATACGTTTTGCGGTGATTATACGATCACTTGCTCACCGTTCAGCATTATATTGCACTCTGTTGACCGGCCAAATAGTCTGCGTGGCACCATGTTGACTAGTTAAACTGACCACGTTCCTTGTGGGTCCCACATGTTAGTTCACATAGGAAAAAGGTCAGATAAACACAAATTTACCCAGGCGCGACAAGACTCCAACCCGTGCGTGGGAATCACCTGGTTGTGTATGTGTCCGTTTGGGCCTGGTGTGTGCCCGTGCACGGTAGGTTGAGCACTTGAGCGTGAGAGTGTGTGTTGGTCGTGTGGTGTGTGCATGCATGCGTGCGTGTGTGCGTGTGAGTGTTGCGTGCGTGCGTGGCTGTGTGAGTGTTGCGTGCGTGGCTGCATGTGTTCGTGTGAGTGTTGCGTGCATGCAGTTCGTGTGCATGCGTGTGTGTGTATAATCACCACACCAGCTCATGTGTGTTAAAACAGACGGCTCAGCATACCAATACAAGGCCACCTTGCGTTGTGCCCGCGGTCATGACTTCGAACTACCGTCCAATATTTTTTTGTCGTTTGTTTTCATTCTTACTAGCAAGATGCCCGTGCGTTGCATGTAACATCAAGATGCATTTGTATGACTAGTTTATCTTGTGAGAGAAAAGGATGAACGAGGGAAGGCCTTATTTGCAAATGTGGAGAGGTGTGTGGGTACCTTTTTGCAAAATTGCCATAGCTTCCTATCCATCAGATATAAATCAGACGGCCTATGTTGCAGGATGGCAGGCACACCATCATCACCAACTCTGTTTTTTATAAGAGTGTAGAAGATTAGTTACAAGCTGACAGGTGGGCCCAATGGTAGTGAGATAATGTGATGCAACACTAGAGGTGCAACGTGGAGCATTTAACTGGTCAACTAGTCGTGTCTTGAGCAAATACAGAGCTGTACGGTGAGCCTGTGACTGTATAATAACCACAAAACATAAATGGTGACCGTAATGAGTGGATTCTGAAGTCCAATGTACATATCGTGCTTTCGCTGCAAGTACAATGATCGTCATTGTATATATCGCGAGAGAAAGATGAAACATGCGTGAATGTGTTGGGGGCTTACTTTTAGAGGACCTGGAGATAGTTTGTGTGCATACGTGAAAGGGCGTAGAGGGGGTGTATGCGATGGGGAGAGAGATGCTCTTCGTTTCTCTTTATTATGACTAACTTTATATATAGTATAAAAACATAAAAAATCACAGTGCAGAATAAATATCATTGTGGGCACCATGCAATGCAAATTAACATTCATACTCCTCCATATAACTTTGTAATGTTGTACATATGTAGAAATTCTAAAATAATTTTTTGGCCACACTTTATTCAAAAGGAATGTTGTATGCGAAATAAACGTGAAGAGAGGGGGTTTTAGATCAATGGGGTACGTGATGTAACATGTGTGAATGTGTAGTTGATATATTTGGCAGGGCCTAGAGAGGTATGTGTGTGTGTTACGTATTCGAGAGAGGCATGTATAGAGGGGCCGGCGGGGGAGGGGGCGTGGGAGAGATAGCACGAGAAATGAGAGAGGTCTAGAGAGAGAGACTAATATATGATGTCACGGCGAGAGTGTGTATATGCAAGGGGGGAAGGTATAGAGGCACGAGGAGATTTTTTTGTGTGGTGTCTGTGTTGGTATGTGTGGGTTTGAGAAGTAACGAGACCTGGGGGCAGAGGTGAGGCCCTTGGTTCGGTTCCGTCCTGCGCCACATTGGTCGGCTCGTGACACATTTAGGGAGACCCATGGATGACTTGTCGTACAAGACAACAATAGCAGAATTGTGAAGGACTCTGTGTCCACTGACAAAGCCGGCTAGGATTTATAACCCTGGGTTATCGGACTAAGGTAACCCCTTATCTCTGATATTACTATTCATCCAACCTAACTTTAAGGGGCATCCTACAGAATGCTCTGCTAGAATCATACTCGTCGATTAGGAAGAGAGGTGTGAGACAATGCGTGAGAGACATGCCTGTAACATCCCAAAATTCCAAATTTTGGAATGTTATAATAAATAGATAGTTTTGACTGATTGTTTGATTGTTGTGTGATTGATTGACTGAAAGTGAGAGAAATTCGAAACTTTTTGAAAGTTAAATGAGAGGGAATAAAAGGACTTTCCCAAACTTTCATTTTGCATTTTATGATCTCCGTGAATTCAAATTCTTTTCACCACAAAACCCTGGAGAGAAGATGACATGACTTCTTCCATTTATTTAAATGAAAAGGGGTGTTGAAAATATTTGAATTTCATTTGAAAATATTTCCAATTCTGAAACTTTATGCAACTCAATGATTTTCACGAGAGAAGATAAAATGACTTCTTCAAATTATACGAAATATGAGTTGTGAGTTTTAAAAGAATTAAATTCAAAGTCCTTTTGAAATTATTTTCAATTTGGAGTTATTTGGCTTTTATTCAAATTATTTTTCTCCAAAAATAAAATATATGGAAAATTGGGTTACATGATTCCCTACATCAGAAAATAGGAGAGCAATAAATTGGAATAATTTTGGTATTTTTAAAATGATTTTATTGAGTTTTTATTGCACCAGTAGCACTGTTTGATTTATTTAAATTTTTGTGGATTTTATTTGATGCTATAAAAATGTTCACGCTGTAGGAAATCTTTTTCTGAAATTTTTAATATATTATATGCCTATATAATATGTTTTATTTGTTTTGTTTTTATTATTTTTGTTGGTCTGGAAAATATTTATTTTAAAAAAAACATTCTGCCGATTGGGCCGGCCCAGCTCCCAGGCCAGGCCGCGGCCCAGCACGCTCGTCGCCCCGTCCCCGAGCGAGATCCGATTGGGAGTTCGCCGCCGCCATGGACGCCGTCCTCGCCTCGGACTCCTCGTGCCACCTCTCCGTGCCCCCTCCTCCAAGCTTCGCGCCGCTCCCTCCCTCCTATAAATTTGGAGCCCCGACCCCTCTCTCCTTTTTCCCTGCGTCTCGCCGCAGCCGGTGCCACATCTAGTTGCCGCCGCCGCACTTTGCCCGGCCGCCGTAGCCACCGCTCGCCGCCGTCACTGCCGCGCTGCACCACCGTGCGCGCTCGCCCGGCGGAGCCGCTGCTGCCGCCCATCGCCGCACCTCGCCGCAGACGCCGGAGCTCGCCGGACTCGCCGGATGCACACCGCTACCACCGATCTGCCAACCGCCGCCGCGCCGGTTTTCTCGTAAAACCGACGAGCCGCCCGAACGGTAAAACCCGCAAAAGCCCGGACCGGTTTTTCCTTTTAGATCAATTTTCTTTTTTTTAGTTAGGCCTATTCGATGAACGTTCGCTGTTTACGCCTTCGCAGCGAACGAATTCGTTCGTTAGCGTCCGGTAACGAACGTTCGTTATTTAGTCTTTTTCTTTTTTCATTTTAATTTTTGACCAGGGACCTATCTGTGATTATTTTATTTACAGATTAGTCCCCAATTTTCAAACCCTCACTACTTTTTACTCGTTAGTCCAAATCCAACGGAACAAATGCCCACTTCTTCGTTATGAACCCCTCTATCCAGTAAAACAACTTAAACATGTTTTTGAAAGTTTTAAAATATAATTTCAAACAGATTTGTATTTGAACTTCGTTTGATCATAACTTGAGTTTTATAACTCCGTTCGAGTTGATTCTTTTTGCTATTCGAAACTCTTGACCTAAACTTTCTGATAAAGCCAAATTCACCTAATTTTGGTACTGTTAGAAATTGTTTTATGTTGCAAGAGTTATTTGCTTGGTTTAGATGTTTTCCAAATTGTTTCTTCGCTGTTTCCGATCTTTTGAGTGATTGCTTATGTGTGGTTACTATTGCTTGCTTACGATAGATTGACCGGAGTGTGGCGAGTAGAACTATCAAGAGTTCTGAGTGGGAATCATCTTCATCAACATTGCAGGCAAGTTCACACTTTGATCATATCCCTTTCATACCCAGTTTTTATGCATTAGTTTCACCCTCAAACATTGCATGAGTAGGATTGATAACATGTGGGTATTGGGAAGTAGTTGATGAGGTAGGAACCTATTGCCCTGCATTCAAACCTTGGGAGTTACTATTACGTTATGCTTATATTGCCATGCTATGCTCGTAGACGTGGATTGGGTTTGAGTGTATTCATGACAGATGTGAGATTGTTAATTAATGGTTCAACTTAAGGTGGCAACTTAAATACACATCTGGGTGGATTGAGGCACCTGGGGAATTCCAGTGATTGCCTGTATTTTTGGAAATCCCGGGGTACCGTGTGATTCTCCTATGGACTGCCACCCAGGCTCAAAGGGATCATAAGATTATTCATGCTAGGAACTTCCGTGTGCAGCCACAAGCTATTATGGGCTCTAGCATAGTTGATTAAGTCGTGTGAACTCTTAAAGTGGTAGACTAGCAGATGTAGGGGATGTAGGTGTACCGGTCTACCCATCGTAAGGTGCTAACGCTTCTGAAAGACTGTGTCTCGGTCATTCGTTTCTCAAACACCATGTAGTGCGAGAAATCCAACGGAGGAGATCGAGTCTTGTGGGGAAAAGTGCACAAACCTCTGTAGAGTGTACAAACTAATCATGGTTAGCCGTGTCCCCGGTTATGGACATCTTGAGTATCTGGTTCTTGGATTATCATATTGATCTCATCACGTTACTTAAATATTTTGTTGGGTTGTTAATGATTACTTTTAATTGGGATTGAGAGCGGGTTTACCTTCTCAATATTTTTCAACAAACTTTGTAGTTAAATAAAATATATTCCTTTGCAGTAGGGAAAAATTGGCTTTTCGCAAAAACCTTATACCATAGAGATTTTCCACCAGCCATATATGCATGTAGTGATAGCCATTGTTCATCATTTCTCTATGGTGTAAATTTTCCAGTACAATCAATGTACTGACCCTTTGTGGCTGCAACGTCTCATGTTGCAGGATTCTTACGACGAGTAAGTGATACGTTAGGGTTACGATTTCTACACTTAACTTTGCCGTTGGTGTTGATGGGAATCCACAACCTTGTTACTTCCGCTATTTGGATTGAGGTAATAGTATTTATGTTACTTTATACATGTGATTTACCTCTGTTATAAATCCTCGAGTACTGTGTGTGTCAGCATACCGATCCAGGGATGACACTTAAGCATAGAGACTTGATCCATTCGGGTCGGGTCGTAAAAACCTTATAACCATAGAGCTTTTCCACCAGCCATATATGCATGTAGTGATAGACATTGTTCATCATTTCTCTATGGTGTGAATTTGCCAGTACAATCAATGTACTGACCCTTTGTGGCTGCAACGTCTCATGTTGCAGGATTCTTACGACGAGTAAGTGATACGTTAGGGTTACGATTTCTACACACAACTTTGTCGTTGGTGTTGATGGGAATCCACAACCTTGTTACTTCCGCTATTTGGATTGAGGTAATAGTCTTTATGTTACTTTTAACATGTGTTTACCTCTGTTATAAATCCTCGAGTATTGTGTGTGTCAGCATACCGATCCAGGGATGACACTTAAGCACAGAGACTTGATCCATTCGGGTCAGGTCGCTACAATGCCTAAAGATAATGTGCGTACAGGAGACACGTAGGCAGGTCTATGTATATATAAAGGGTCGATGGGGATTGTGCGTGTGTATGCTTGTGAGAGGAAGAGTGCTTGTGATAAAGGTTAGTGAAAACAGTCTCAAATGGTTACGATAGGGAGGGAGGGTTATATCGAGAGCATGTCTGCAAGAAAGACACCTCGGGAGAGAGTGTGTGAGCATGCGTGAGAGACCACCGATGGAGAGTGAAACTACACGTAAAAGACTGATGTACAGATTGATTAAAGATATAACTTGTATCCAAATATTAGGATGGGATCATGATATTTGCAATTCGCGTAAGGAACGGTCATTGATCCAATAGACATCTAGATTTTATCAAATTTGAGCATGTCTATGTTCTTATTCGACATAATTGATCCACATAGTTAGTATTTTGAACTCCAGACAATGCATCACTTTAGCAATCGAATATAAACGTGAGTATAGTTCATGTTGTGTGTGTAAAGCACATTATACATACGAAAGTTACACAATGAACATTATAAATAGCTAGCTATGAACTAGCATACATTTTAATTCAACTTAAGGTGGTTTAAAAAATCGAATTCAACATGAAGTCCATTCAATTATTTGAATTCGATATCATGGCATCTGTAAATCATACCTAAGTTATGGGGGCACCAATCTTTGCTCTGATTTTGTACATAATATCATATATAGTCGTGTACAAAATAGATCCAAATTTACCTCCTCCATTCCAAAATAATCATAGTTATAGGATTTTCAAGTGTCAAAATTTCAAAAAGAAGCGGATAATTTAATGAGGTTTTCAAACATACAAGGTCAAATTTAACGTTCTCTATTTAGGTCAATCCTCAAAGTTTAAGAGTACTCTAAACGTGAATGCTTCTATTTCAAAATTTCGAACGAAGCGCCAAAATAACATCTACTCACCGGAATCCGCGTGAGACCAATGTTTGGTAGTAGAAGGAAATTACTTTTCTAACTCCGACCCGTGAAACCTAGCGGCCCGACGTCCAAAGGTCTAAACCGGGGTAGGTTTGTAGCTTCATCTAGATGCCACAGAACCGCCTCCGAAAAACATTCATACACAATGGCCGCCTAAGCACACATGCGCGCGGCCGAAATCGCTCCCGCCCACTATTTGGGACACCTGGGATTACCATCCTACCCCGACCCGCAGTAGGTCCAAAATTAAGAGGGGGGTAAAGTTTGTACCCCAAATTTCAAACAAGCGTGTCCCATCTGTTCAAAAAAGCCAAAAACAAGTGCGTCCCAGACCGAAACATGGTTCTCCCTTAGCTCCCCCTGCCCCCCGTCCGATTCCCCATTCGTACTCCGTGGGCGCCAAAACTACCTCTCCACCAGCCGCGAAACCCCGGCGTCCTCCGTCCGCCACCCCATCCCACCCATCAACCGCCGCCCTCCTCCATCACGCCGGACACGATACCCCGACATCGTCGTCCACCTCAACCTCAACCGCAACGCCCTCCACGGCTAGTAGTTGAACCCAAGACTGAGCCGTCCGTACCCGAGCCAGTTCAACCACGTCGTCCTGCACCTCACCGCTACCGCTCCAACATCGCCACAGTCCACCGCACCGGAGCTGTTCCTACTACGCTGTCGTTCGCCACCTCGGATCTGCTTCCCCTCCGCCGACATACGGCCACGGCACCACAGTCAACAATTTGGCCATGGGTTCGTCCAAGCCTGCACCCTCCTCCATAACAACGGTTTTCCCGGCAAAAAGAAGAAGATCAGCGCGACATGTGGAGGCGACCACACCGGCAACCGAAAATGGTACTCCTCTTCCCTTATTCATGCAAATCTTACGTGTCTGCTTGCATGGTATTCATCCCACAGAAGACACTAGTTGACTGCTTCTTCTTGATACTAGATGTTCCTAGTTACTCCCGATGCACAACGTTTCTCCTCATATACTATTCACCTTAGCTAGAGGTCCTTCGCCCCCTGGATTTCAATTCCTAGTCAATTGATTCCCAATTAACAGAAGCATTCCCCGGCGTAACAGGCGCTAGTCCGCCTATTACACCGGGGAAGCAGCGCCTCGGTGTTTATCTTGGGCGTGTGGGGCCTAGAGCTACTAGCGCCCGATCTGGAGGTTGGCCGGGATTAAAGGGATGGCCTGGGGGAGGTGCCAAGCACGGCGGTGGTGTGAGGTCGAGGGGAGGGCGGGGTGGCGGAGGCAGGGGTCTGGGCCGGTGGTCGCTGGCGGTTCGAGAAAGATCGTCAATAGTGACTGGCGGGAGGTAGACGAAGGCCATATGCCCGTTCCTTATAGATCGGACGGTTCATAAAAAAAATCGACTGGCGTATTTATTTCCAGTCGACTGTTATCTTGATAGGACCACATGTGGTGGTGTGCTAGAGGAGTACCTGCATTTCCTGTGCTCATATATTACAAAATTATACGGAGTAGAATCTAATTTTGTTTGACATGCAATGTTGTAGAGCTATCATATGTCTCCTGTCATTTATTTTTCAGCCACCTGCTATCTGCTACTTTTACAGTGCACTAGTTCTGCACACACTTCACCCATACTCTCACTATTGTGTTTTTATGCAAGGGTATTTCAGACCCTGCCTTGACAGAAGCAGAAAAGAGTAGAGAGAAGCCGCTCCAGCGTGGTACGCGGCTAGGCCAGACACGTTTCAAGGCTTTAAAGGGTGTAGTGTCAGCAGATGGAGACGGGGAACATAGCTCTGGAGTTGATGATCTCACTTGCCGTGAACCACCATCCCAGGTGCTTGCTTTAACTTCACGGTGTCATATGTGGTTGCATGTTGCATATTGTGTCTAGCTTGTATTCGAACACCATCCCAAGTGCTTGCTTTAGCTTCACGGTGTCATATGTGGTTGCATGTTGCATATGGTGTCTAGCTTGTATTCGAAAGGCCGAAGTCGGTCTTTATCAAGATAAGGAAAGAAATTTTTACATGAACCACCATCCCGGGAGCACCAGAAGACAAATAGCTAGTCAGGGCACTGGCTGAGCCAGTGACAAGCCCAGCACAGACATGCATCACCTGGAAGCCAACTAAAAAGCCACGATGGTGGCAAAGCAGCCCGCCTCCCACCAGACTCTCAGGTCCTAGATGACCATGCTCACCACTCTATCCGGATGTCTAGCTTGTATTGCTTCCAATTTGGTTAAATTGCATCTGCTTAGCTTACACACTATACCTTTAAATATGACACGCCTTCTTGTTTTTGGTACATAGTAGTACATCTGTCTATTAACCATGTTCTTACATCAAAGTAATGTTCTTGTGTATCCCTCATCATTCACTTATGATGAGGCAGTCAGGCCAGTGGACTACTGTGATAAAAGATCCTCATTTAAAGAATGCAGCGTCAGCCTCCCCACATGATTCTCAAGAAACAGCAAGGCTAGATGAAGATAGTGAACGTAGCTCTATAGTTGATTATTGCATTTCCCCTACACTAGCATCGCAGGTGCTTCCTCTAACTTCGCAGCGTGATATGTGGTTGCATGTTGCATATGGTGTCTAGATTGTAATTCTTCTAATCTGGTTAAATTGCATGTGCTATTCTGCTTAGTTTATACATTATACCTGTTAATGTGACATGCCTTCCTGTTTTTAGTACATAGTACATCTGTCTATTAAGCATGTCCTCACATAAAACTATTGTTTTTTGTATCCCGCATAAATCAATATGACGAGACACCTTCAGTATATGCAGTGTGATATTAGTTGCATCTTTCATATGATTTATAGCATGCGCTGCTTCTAATTTGTTGAATGCCATTTATGATGGGACGCTTTTAACTTGGCATAGTCATATTGGTTGCATCTTTCATGTGGTGTCTAGCTTGCATTGCTTCTTATTTGTTGAAATGGTTTCTGCTTAGTTTACACAAACAGTTGTGAATATGCCATGCCATCCTGTTTTTCGTATTATTCCATCCTGGAATCATGTGTTTGCCTTACATCAAAGTAGTGATTGTCAGTATCATGCACGAATGAGTTCTGAAGAGTGAATTTTATTGCTTTTTCTTGTTGGTTTTACTTGACAATTCAAAATCAATAAAGCAGAAGGAAGTTAGCAAGGCAGCAGATGAAGGTGCTCCTTCCAAACGGAGGGCCTCTACAGATTCTACTCCTCCATCCCCCCAAGATGATTTCCAAGACAACACATGCATAGACACTCAACGTAGTTGTGTTGGTGATGAGCACGTCTCCCCTAGTGCACCATCACATGTGCTCCCTCTAACTTGGCGCTGTTATATGTGGTTGCATGTTATGTATGATGTCTAGCTTGTAATGCTTCTAATTTTGTTGAATTTCATCTCCTTACTTTACACATTATACTTGTGACTAAGACACGTGTTCCTGTTTCTAGAACATACAATATCTGTCTATCACACCATGTTCTTACATCAAAGTACATTTGTTCTGAAGAACTAAATTGTTATTCGTTTTTCTTGTCGGCTTGACTTAACATGGCACAGAGAAAGAGGAAGCAACACAGAACGACAGGGAAAGGGAAGCGGAACAATCCTGCAGATTCTGCTGGTACTGATGGTGCAATAGAAGGTCAAAGTCCAGCGGAAAATTGTACCGATAGGGTATCCCGTGCTACACGAGCTGCAGAACAAGCCAAACAGAAACAAATAGCTGCCACCAAACAAGCAGAGACAGCCCTAGTTGTTGCAACACCTTCCACGGTACCACCAGCTGCCCGATTTACTCATTGGTCAACTCGGCTAACAGCACGTTCCCAAGCTCCCTTGACACCTGACACTACTTCCAAAGCACTCTTGACACAAGATGAGTTAGCAAGATCAGATGAACTTTGTGAGCTTCAACAGCAAGAAGGTAGTTGCTCGAGTCAAGTTACAGTTGCATGCTTCTTCATATGTAGTCTCACAGTTTGATGAACACTAACACTTCCTATTTTCGTTGTTGGACTAGCACCTAGGCGCAAGAGGAAACAAACATCAGGGATAAAGCTCGATAGGTTAACTAAATCTAGAGATGGAAGAATGGAGATCCGTTTTGAGGCAGGTTTAAAAAGGCCACGTGATGCTACAGAGTCAGCCAAGTTAGTTTCAGAGGCAGCGGTTGGCGTTAGGTGTCATGTACATATCCTCCCAACATGGATTCAATACAGGAATGACAAAGACGAAACCCAATTCAACACCTTCCTCGACCATTTAACTATAAGTATGGTTATGTATGGAAACTAGTAATATCGTCTTGCTCTGTCCAATACTTTCTAGGTTGCTGATAATGAGACTCCCATAATTTTCAATAGATGAGCTTCAAGTTTGGATAGCCAAGATGATGCAACCAGACAAGCTTGGACCCATGTTTTCAAGTCTGCTTTGCGACAGTATCAGTATAACTTGAGGAAAACTCACTTTGAAGGCAAGGCTAACAGTGAACTTGCCCAAACATCTCCAGTGGAAAATATATCAGATGAAGACTGGAGAGGCCTCGTTAAACACTGGTCTGATCCGAAGTATCAGGTACATTATATATATGTGATCAGATCACATGTTGAAGTCCTATTTACGCATGTGCCACACAAATCTATCTTCTTGTAGGTGAACTGTTCAAAGAACAAGGCCAACCGTACGAAAGTGAAATTCCAACAGACGACAGGATCTCATAGCTATATTGCACACTGCGAGGCTCTTGTAATTAGCTACTGTTTCACTCTTTTTGTTGTACCATATTATTAGATCTATATTGAGTTGTTCCAAATGCAGAGGAAAGCCGGCAAGGACCAAAAAGTACCAGAACCAAATGGTGTGGAAATCTTCAAGGACTGTCACACCAGCAAGACGAAGGGCATGACTACACCAGTCAAAGCCGCTGTTGTAAGTCCTTAATCCCCATGCCTTTTAACTACTACTTACCCTGACTTGTGCCTTGAACTACATGGTTTGCAACCAATGTCTATTACTCTTTTCAATTTTATACACAATTGTCTTAGCATATCATTGCACCTTACAAGGTTTAAAAGAGAGGAGTGATGTTCCTTTGATCTTGACCTGTAATCTAGTTCCGTGCTGGACTTGCCCGCACAACGTTACAATTACCCGTTTGTCTGTTCTCAGTTGTTTTGTGATATGAATGATGTCATACTATGCTTATCATATTATAAAATTTGTCTCTTTATCCTTAGCTATCAATACAATGTGAAGAAATAGACAATACATTAGCCATGGTACATGGTCATATGTTTGGAACCTGGTTTTATAATGTACTTTGCAGTAAAATACAACTAATATTTTACATGGGTTCACCAGAATAAGTTTTGTATATAGACTAAAGCTATTTTGTTTGGTTTTGCTGCCTCCTTAATATCTTCTATTCTGGTACTACTAATGTAAAAACTCAAATTTTCAGCAAGCTATGGCAAAAATGGTGGAACCGCCACCTTCTGAAGGTGGCGAGGCAACTATACCCGCGATGTCAGCTCTTGCTGCAGTGGGTCAGTACATGTCCACTAACAGTGCCAAAAGCACGTTCCTGCATAATACCGGGTTGGTTGTTAAGGCAATCTCGTACAAACTGCCTCATGATCAAGATATGCAAGCTCAAAACAATGTTATTTCTGCGCTCCAGAAACAAGTCCGTTCCTTAACAGAGACCCTTTGTGAAACAAGGACAGACATTGTTCGATGTCGTCAAGATATGCATGGTTTTGAAACCAGACTATCAGACATTTGCTATGTTGTTCAGGAGCCTAGGAGAAATGAAGGTGAATGTTATGGTGCTCCATCAGGCAATACCGCATGAAGACGTAACAATCAGGTCAAATGAACTGAGCTTCTGAACTTCTGGTGGTGCATTTATCTGCCAGACTTTTAACTTTTATGCCAACCTTCCTTTTGTTTTATAGTTGTAATTTGTTATGTTGCTATATAAAATTTGTTCTTAACGTCCAGCCACCGACACGTGGGACCGCATGTTAGCAAACCGCCAGGACAACGTCCTCCGAAAATAAGAAGCCTAATCCTAGATTTACAAAGGGCTACGTAGCTGCTACGTATACTTTCCATCTAATCTATATATGCCCCCTGATTTTCAGGTGGGGTGGGCCTAATCCTCTCCTTTAATCCAATCAAATAGTCCCACATCACATCAATTCGTAACTTTACGTAAACCATTACGTGGATGTAGCATTGCTCAAATAAGAAACCTCCCCTGCCATCCGCACGGCAAAATCACCTCCTTTTTACTAATCTTGATTCTATAATTTTTAGATCAATATAATTGAGATTTGTATAGATAGCACACAGGAGCAAAACCAAGTGGTACGGTTAAGGGCATCCACAATGTGTAGCCAAATGTGAAAATAGCTTTTGGTATCGTGGGAACCATTGTGGACGGTGTTGCCAAAGCCAAAAAGATGGAACCGAAGCTCCCTGATTGATTGATTGAAGGAATAGAAAAATGCAACGTCTCTCCTCTTTCTCCCAGGCTTGGACGCATGTAGTACAGTATAGAGCACAGAGTCTACTCCCCTGTCCCATCTATCACAAATCACAAAGCAGTGAGGCGTCAAATCACAAAAGCACGGACGAAGCAACCATCATTTCACTCTTCGCTGACTCCGCTTCTCCATCGTCTTCTTCGAGAAACCATCTCACAGCACTAGTACTCCTAGTAGTACTAGTAAAGGACTTCCTGGATGCACATAAGGCGGTTGTCTCGGCTTGTAGGTGGCACTTGCGAATGACTTACTGTGGTCTCCCTCAATGGTGTTCTCCATCGAACGCACTTCACCAAACCACCCAAAAAAAAGATATCATCGACGTCACCGCAATGAGGAAGGAAGTCAAATATAGTTACTACCTCCATTTTTTTTTGTACGCAAGGCCAGTATATCAAATTTACAATTTGCAAAGGTCCACTAGCACTAATCGAGGCAAAATTGATGGGGTTAGCAACCAAGGACATTAATATCCCCTGCATGCATGCGGAAGTGAGAAGGTTGGTTTGCATGGCGCTGCATTAATCAAGCGATGAGGAGTGAGATGGTTAGCTCTTTGGTCTTTGGAGAAAAAAATACGCATTAATTGACATGTGAAACGAGGATTTGTATCGATTAAATCCCGCGAAGGAAAACATCGCATTTCTTTTTTAACACTAGTACTCCTAGTACGTACGTACTTATCCTGTTTGGGTCTAGGCCTTGCATTGCCAAACTTCGCCACACATTTTTGCCAAGCTTGCCTAAAGTTTTCAAAATGAGAAGGAGGTACACTTGCGCACGGCTGTCGCGGTCGCACCGCACCCTCACACGGTCGCTCATGCACGCCGCGGTCGCACCGCACCCTCACACAGTCGCTCCTGCACGCCGCAAACCCAACCAAGGGAATGCACCCTCAATGACACGTGCTGTCTCATGTGAACAAACCAAACTCAGCCATCCTATCTCTGGCACGTAATTTTCATTCACAGAGTATGTTTATCCAACCGCATGTTGGGGAGTATCCGTACGGCCCGTGCGGTGGTCTGTTGGGGAAGAAGAAGAGGTGAGGAAGAAGGAAAGAAGGGTTAGGAGACGTAGGATATTCATCCAACCGCCTGAAATGGTAGACTGACCCAAGTCAGGCGACTTGCATAACAAATATATGTTTTTACACAGCAAAAGATCCATAAAAAAACAACATAAAGAAAAACTATCACTGCTTGCGAAAAGTCACGGCCTCGTCGTCTTTGGCTGCCGGCGCGAACCAGCCGTCGCTGCCGACGTGTGTCTCCGCACCGTGGTTGTCCTCGGCCTCCAGCTACTTGTTCAAGTGGAGCGTGCGGGCGCTCTGCAAGGAGGAGAGCACAGCCTGGTTCAATTCGAGGACGTCCGGTTCCGCCTGCAGGAGGGCCTCGATGGCAGCGGCGTCCGCGCGCTCCGCGTCGAGTCGAGCCTCCGCCGCCCGGTTCAAGTCCAGGACGTCCGGTTCCGCCTGCAGGAGGACGTCGATGAGAGCGGCATCCGCGTGCTCTGCGTCGAGTCGAGCCTCTGCCGCCCGGTTCAAGTCCAGGATGTCCGATTCCGCCTGCAGGAGGGCCTCGATGGCAGCGGCATCTGCGCGCTCCGCCTAAAGTTGAGCCTCCACCGCCCGGTTCACATCCACGACATCCGGTTCCGCCTGCAGGAGAGCCTCGATGGCAGCGGCATGCACGCGCTCCGCGTCGAGTTGAGCCTCTGCCTCCCGGTCCTCCTTTAGTATCGCCATGTTGAACCACTGGTCCGCCTGCACCAAGGGGGACTCGGACGCCGGCACGAAGTCGACGTCCATCGTCTCATACCCATCGGGCGCCTTCTGCGCCGCGACCTCCGCCATGAACATTGGATCGGCTTCCTCCTCCTCGTAGCTTGGCTCCAGAGAACTCGGGGATTGGCCCGCCGCAAAGCGAGCTTGGGAACGGAGGTCTGTGGCGCCGACCGCCGCCGCGATTTCTGCGCGGCGCTCCGGCGTCAGCATCTTGTAGTAAGTGATCTTGCGGCACACCATGGCTTTCCGGCGAACTAGGGGACGCTTGATGCGGGCTAGGGGACCGAAAGGTGGGGGAATGGGCTAGAGATTTCGTGTGGTTTTAGGGCAGTGGCTGGCGTAGGCCGAGCAGTGAAGGTTCTGGTGTGAATAGTGGTTTCGGTGACGACCGGTCAATCGGTTTTGACTGTACATCACTCTTGTCGCGTTCGCGTTGGAGCCCGGCACGCTAGACCCTCCACGTCGCTCACCGAATGGAATGCGCTTCGTCTTGCGTTTTCGCTCGCTTGTGGGACCGCAGTTGAGAGCAAACCGACGTCCCTCCCCCTCCCCCGCCCGCGTCATTTATTATACCACCACTCCCTCCGTTTTATGCGGAGTAAATAAAAACAGAGGGAGTATACTACGGATGAGGATCTCCTGACGTGGCCGAACCCATTGAGTAACTGACATGCGGGGCCTAGCAAGCATGGGGTCCGCCAGTAAGTGACCGAAAGGGAGGGTAAGGCAGGGATACCTACGTCAGAGGATCCACTTCCACAATACTACTTTGACCAAATGTTAGAGTAATAATATATGACATGCAACTTACACAAATGTTAGAGTAATAATATATGACATGCAACTTACACAAAGCATATAGGGTCTAATGCGTTTTTCGAGGCTAACTTTGACCAAATGTTAGAGTAATAATATATGACATGCAACTTACACAAAGCATACGGTCCAATTCGTATGTGAAAGGAGTTTCCAATGATATAATTTTCACATTATACATCCCATGTACTATTACTCTTGTCAATAGTCAAATTGGAAACCATCTGGAGTACAAATCTAGGAGTACGTACGAATCTAACAGTATTGATTGGGCGTTGTTGAATGTTGATACCTTTTTGATCAAAGTAGAGATACTTTGACTACACATAAAACTTATATGTAAACTAGAAAGGATAGGGGGAGTATATAGTACGTTCAAAAACAAAATGAACATTGAATACCCTTTATATATGATTTGCGGATGCTATGATCACTGGTTCAAAATTTTGAATCCGCCTTAGGTATCACGTGCCCCCACTCGTTCCCTCTCGATTTCATCTCGGGGTCCGCAGATCTATTGAAAGAGGACTAGGGTGGGTACATACGAATGATACTCGGTGGAATGTTCAAATGAGGCATGCGGGAGGATGGACTCGACTGGAGGGCGACTTGATCGATGGAGAAGAGGGTTGGAGAGGAATGAGAAATAAGCAAACGCCACATGATTATACTTGAACGGCTCAAATAAACAATAAGTTGTCTCGCTTGGCCTACATAGTGAAAGGCCTAATGCGCAACGCGGAGCACTGACGCTCGAATATGCCCGGGAAAACAGGGAAACCGACATGTGGGGCACACCCGTCGGGACAACGTAGCGCAGACTAGTCCAATGGAGGAGCTGGCCCACGACCTCCTCGCCATCGACAACCGTTCATGTGGGTCGTTGGGGCCAACAATGGGGCACAGCTCTAGCACCGCCTCTGGACACGGCGACCGCGGTGAGCGACACGCTCATATCGTCACTAGACACAGTCGGTTTCAGTGTGCCGAGGGTGGCGTTAGTGCTGTGGCACGACCAACAATATGTTTGGTTTGTGCCCAAGGTTGCCCCATCAAAGCATTGGGTAGCCAAAATTTTGGTTGAGGTATTGGTTGCCCATGATTTGGCCGACATTGGCAAGAAAAATGAACTAGAGTTGGCTAGAGTTCATTGGCATGCCAAAGAAATGGCAATCATCCAAACAAAGACCAATCTTTGGGTCATGACCAAAATTTTGGTTGAGGTATTGGTTGCCCATGATTTGGCCGACATTGGCAAGAAAAATGAACTAGAGTTGGCTAGAGTTCATTGGCATGCCAAAAAATGTCAACCATCCAAACAAAGACCAATCTTTGGGTCATGACCAAAATTTTGGTAAGGTGCACTTTGGCCACAATCCAAACACACCCCAACACCCGGCTCGTCGAGGATGCACGGGGCGCCGCGACGCATCCGCGGAGTGGTGTAGCGCGGCCAACTGCATCCTTTGGACCTGAGACCATGCCGGGTCGTCTTGCTTTTTCAATGACATGCGGGGATCGCATGTGAGCAAAGGGCATCTCCAACATTGCCACGACCGCAGCTGACTACCCTGGCACACCAAAACCCTCGTCCCTTGCGCCAGCTGCCCGCATTCATGCCGTCCGTTCGTATGTCGTTGTTAAGAGGCTCGGAGCCCGAGGAACCAACTCCGGCGACTTAATGACGCACCCGGACGCTTGGCCTCACCGGAATGCGCTACTTAAAGCGGCAACGCCCAGCTAACCTCCACACCATAGCGCATCGTCCTCCTACCTGGCACCACATCCGCCATGACCGCAAGTGCGAACGCTCTGCGGGAGAGCTTGTATTCGAGGATGAAGCTCGAGGTCGCCGCCCTCGCTCAAGTCGCCTCTCGCGACGCAATCGCGGCGTAGCCGGACGCGGACGCGACCGCACAAGCGGTGGCCACGCTGGCGGCGGATGATGGGAGCACCGTCAGCCACGCGTCCTACTTGCCGCCGTCCAACGTCCGGCACCGCCGAGGTCGGGGACTCCTCCGAGGATGTGTAGGGCATGGGAGGCGGCAGGGCATGGTGTGCCAACTGGCCGGTCCATATCCCGTGTTCTACTCTTGAACCCCGCCCCGTACATAGAGATCGCAGATGGAGGACATCGGTCGCCGCCGTAGAATAGGTTTAGGGTCGGGTTTCTTTTATTTTTCTATCCTATAAAAGTTCGAAATGTAATGAAAATCTGCCGTGTTTGCATTAATCTCGGCCGGTGTATATGAACTTTCACAATAATATACATATTGTAGGAGTACTAGCAAGATGCCCGTGCGTTGCACGGAAGATCAAGATCCTGTGGGAGAAAAGGATGAATGAGGGAAAGCCTTATCTGCAAATGTGGAGAGGAATGCGGGTAAATTGTCATAGTTTCCTTCCTATCCGTTAGATATAGATCGGATGGCCTATATTGCAGGATGACAGGCACACCATCATCAGCAACTCTGCTTTTTATTGAACCGAGACAAATCTAACATGCGAAGTAAAATAAACACATAGGGTCTATACATACACAAATTATCTTAGGCACTCCAATAGTAAGTCCACTACACATTCACGCATTTCACATCTTTCTACATCTACGGGAACCTACGAAAGGGTTAACGTAAATTGCCTCTCTCTCTCCTCCCCTGATTTTCATGGTGGTGGGCCCCTCCCTCCCCCAATCTACAATCAACAGCTCGCACGTTTCACATTACGTTAATTACGTAACTGGGATTACGTAGGTGTAGCATTACTCGTCCTAAAAAACCAAACTAAGCCAACCTCCCAGCATATCGCGCGGGAAAAGACCCGGCCGCACCGTTTTAGTCGGGATTACCGGATTACTAGTAGTAGTATCGATGGATCGCGCGAAGCAACAAAAAAAAATTTGAGGGGGCGAAGCACCTAGTTTAAAAGGAAAAAAGGCGGTACACTCACAGCACTCCTGTCGCGGTCGCATGTCACCCCACACACGTTCGGTCTTGCACACGGCTCACGCAAACGGAACGCGCTTCGGCTTGCCTCTTCACTGACACGTGGGACTGCACTTGGAGAAACCGACCATGCGCCAAACTCCCCCCGCCCACCGCGCGAAAATCCTCCCCCCACCCACACCCAAAAATTCCCCCCAAATCCGATTCAACCGCCCTTCGGCCAACTAGCCAATAATATTCCCCAAACCCCCCTCCCCCTGTCCCCCTACACTCCATTCGCTCCGCCAAAGCCGCCCTCCCCGCCGCGCCGATACATCGGCGCAGCGGTTCGGCGATCCTCTCGCTCCCACAGTACGCTCTCATAGACTGCCGTCCTCTAGCCGCGCCGCCACCTCTGGCTACGTTCTTGTGGAGGCGCACGGCGGTCAGCGCCGCCACGGCTGGCGATGTTCGTGTGGAGACGCACGGCGGTCAGCTTCACCCACGGTACGCGCATTCTAGACTAAGGCCCCGTTCATGTCGGTGTAGCGCTGAATGTTAGCTGATAGACGCTGTTAATCTCACTGTTTGCCGAAGTAGTTTACTGTCAATATGCTCCGCTTAAGAAGCTTCCTTGACCTGTTCTGCACTCAATCTGCTTAGCTGAGATGGCATGCCAAGGCTGATTAGTTGCTAAAATATCCTGCCATATATTTATTGTGACGTCGATTGCCATGGTCTAGTAGCCAATCTGTTAGGTGAAATAGATCTACACCGTTTTATACTCGATCTTTGTTGCTGCGATGGCCTTCGATAGTTCGATGGCTGTGTGCTCGACCTCATTGACTACTGAATCAGCCTGCCATAATTTGGCACTCAAATCTCTTTGCTGAATTAGCTTTACATATATTTCGTTACTTAGACATCGATCTAGGTATTTTTTTTCTGTACTTCATAAAAAAGCATATATGTTTTTCCTGTAATATCTAGTAGAAGAACTAATTTGTATGTCTAACAGATGGACATGACTTGGATAACTTCTGCTCGAAGATTCTCCGCTGCATATGTCAAGGGGGTTGAAAACTTCATGAACTTTATCAGAGCTGAGTACGGTGGTCCGAAATCAGATGTACTCTGCCCGTGTAGCAGTTGTATGAATTCAGTTACAAGACCCCAGTCAACTGTGCAAAATCATGTACACTTGTATGGGATGTCGGTCACATATACTAGGTGGGTTCATCATGGTGAAGCTGTGAACATCAATGTTATTGACTATGTGGAAGCAGCAGATCACCATCTTGATCTGCCTGATGCTCAGGTGGAAGAGGAGGAGGAGGTGGTGGTGGCGGAGCCAGTGAGTTTGACCAACATTGAAACAATGCTACGAAATGCTCGTGCATTCCGTGAACTTTCACCTCTAGAAGAAAAACGGTGGGCCCGCATGTTGGAACAATGCAACGTTGCTGTCACCCCAGGAAATAAGCTGTCAGTATTCTCATCTATGGTCACCTTTCTTCAGGTGAAGACATCTGAGCGGATGACCAACAAATCATTCGATGCGATGTTGGATGCTTTCCGTGAATCTTTCCCAGATGCGTCTGAGCTGCCACACACCTACAGTAAAATGAAGAATTTCCTTCGCGCAGTTGGAATTGGATATGATATGATCCATGTTTGTAAGAATAATTGTGTTCTGTTCCGGAAGGATTATGCCAACTTAAGTGAATGCCCGAAATGCAAATCATCAAGATGGAAAGATGGCGATGCTGTGAAGAGGATTCCTCATAATGTTCTGAGACATTTTCCAATTATACCAAGATTGCAGAGGTTGTTTCATGATGCAGAAACAAGAGAGGATGTACTGTGGCATTCTAGGAACCAGGAGTACAGAGATCACAATGTAATCAGCCATCCATCTCATGGTAGTGAGTGGAAAAGCTTCAATGATAAACACAAAGAGTTTGCTGCTGACCCGAGACACATTAGACTTGGCTTAGCTTCAGATGGATTAAACCCATTTGGCCACCAGAGCGCCACATATAGCATGTGGCCAGTGCTTGTTATCCCTTACAACATGCCTCCAAATATCTGCACCAAAGAATCAAAATACATAATGGCCTTGCTCATCCCAGGTCCAAAAAGTCCTGGAAAGGATTTGGATTTGTTCATGGAGCCTCTTGTGGAGGAACTTCAACAGCAATGGAAGGGTGTTCTCACTCGAGACCTATATAGCAGCCCACCAGCGGATTTCTTTCTGCGTGCTGTTATAATTTGGTGCATCCATGATTATCCGGCTTTGGGCACTATGTCAGGGCGAATGACACATGGTTACAATGCATGTGTTCGCTGTGACAGGAATCCGCTGTCATACGCAATACTTAGCAAGATCTGTTACATTGGACATCGCCGTTTCCTTGCCAAGGACAAGCCGCATCCTAGAAAATACCGAAGACATGTGTTCAATGCAAAGCATGAAAACCGTGATGCGCCAAAGAGGCTCACCGCCGATGAGTTGCAAGTGGAATTAGAGAAGGTCAGGCATATTACACCAGGAAACCATCCTGGTAATGGTAGCGGGAAAAGGAAGCGTGGCAGGGTAGAAGAGAGATTATTGTTTACCCGCAGGTCCACTTTGTGGGACTTGGAGTATTGGAAAGATTTGGATCTGCGGCATAATCTTGATGTGATGCACATCGAGAAAAATATATGTGACAGCATTATCGGCACACTTCTTAATATTGAAGGCAAGACGAAAGACACCTTAAAATCTAGGATTGATTTGACACACCTGGGTATCAGAAATGATTTGCAGGTGCAAGATGAAGGTAAACCACGGGATATGGCACCTGCTGTGTACGTCTTGGACAAGGTAAAAAGAAAAGAATTCTGCGAGGTCCTGTCACGTGTGAGATTCCCACATGGATTTGCTTCCAACCCTGAAAGGAGAGTTAGTGCCGATGGAAACAAGGTACAAGGGTTGAAAACTCATGACTGCCACGTCCTACTTCAAAGGGTTTTACCTGTTATCCTTAGAGGATTGGGCCGCCCTGACTTATACAGAGCAGTTGCAGAGTTGGGACAATTCTTCAGGGAACTCTGCAGTAGGAATATCAGGATAGATGCTTTGGAGCATCTTAGAGACAAGATACCAACTATCCTATGCGACCTTGAGAAGATATATCCTCTAGCCTTCTTTGACGTGATGGTGCATTTGGCTGTTCATCTACCTGATGAGGCACTACTTAGAGGTCCAGTACAGTATGGCTGGATGTACCCTATTCAAAGGCGGCTAGGCACTTTCAAGGGCTATCTTAGGAACAGAGCTAGACCCGAGGGTTCCATTGCAGAGGCCTACATTGCTACAGAAGCATTGACATTCTGCTCAAAATACATTGAAACAGCTGATCAGCTTAGCAAAGAGGTGGGTGAAGACAATCCCGGGCTCAATGTTTTCGATTATTCTGTTCGAGTTACAGGGAAGAGTCGACAAGAGGACAAACCTAAAGATTTGGACAAAATGGTTTGGTATGTGTTGAATAACTGTCCTGAGATACTACCTTATATCAAGTAAGTGCAGTACTGCAGCTTATACATCGTAATCTACTAAACTTGCAGCACATTCTTATATATTTAGATGTTTGACGCGATCACTATGTTGTGCAGCATCTACAAAGAGGAGTTACTGCCGCAAAATCCAAGAAACATTGACAAACTGGTTATGGCAGGATTTGCGAAATGGTTCAAGAACCATGTAAGCTTTTGAAGTGCACTGTCAGTTTTTTTAATATATTGAGTACATAAGATGATCAGCTTGTCTATTTTCTAACCATAGGTTAAGAAGATGCGGGAGGATGGGCAGGCAGTTGATGATGCCCTTTACTCACTAGCAATGGGTCCTGATACTCGGGTAAGACATTATGAATCTTGCGTTGCTGGAGATGTGCGCTACAACACCCTTGCACGAGACGAAGGTAGGAAGACACAAAACAGTGCCATCATGAGCACGGATACGTATGACAAAGAGACAACTGAAATGTATGCTAACATAACAGACATTGTTTAGTTGCAGTATATCTCCAGTTTCGAGGATCATCGGTGTGTGGTTCTGTTGAGCTGTCGTTGGTATAACCTGTTTTCCAGGATCGCAAAACCCAGAGCTGATGATTATTTCAAATCCATCAATGTCAAGGCGGCGTACCAGACCAACGAGCCTTTTATTTTGGCAAATCAAGCAACACAGATATTTTTCTTGGAAGACACATTTGCACGTAGCGATGACTGGAGAGTATTGCAAAGGTTTGAGCAGAGGAATTCGTTTAATGAAGTTGCACAACAAGATGATGCTTACACTGCTCCTGATGTACCAGATAACACAGATGTTCCTAATATCTTTGAGAACCATCACGTCAATGACGCCGGCTAAAAGATTGCCTGTCGTGCTGTGGACATACAAGAGTTGATTAAGAAGAAACCAACGTTCGAGCACGTTGAGGACGAAGAAGAAGATGACACCGTGGGGAATTACGATTCAGACTGATACACATGGTGAAGATGTTGACACTGCTGCTGCGGATGATGACTACATTGCTTTTGTCGTATTTGCCTGTCAGAACACGTTTTTTTATCTACTATCACTAGTAGAAAAAGGGTCAAATGTCAAGCACATTAGTGCCGGTTTGCTTTTGAGCCGGCACTAATGTGTGCATTAGTGCCGGTTCCAACGGCTAGCCAGCCGCTTTCATTAGTACCGGTTCGTGCCACGGACCGGTACTAAAGTGAGTGGTGGCAGGATGTTGTCAGTCCAGGGCCCCTCCAGCACCTTTAGTACCGGTTCATGGCATGAACCGGTGCTAAAGGTCGTCCTACATAAGCCCTTCGTCCACCCGAGCTCGCTCTGTTCTTCCCCTTTCCCCTCTCCTCTCTGTTCTTCCCCTCTTCCTCTCGAGCTCATCACACATTTTGCCCAAAATTTGTCAAGATTTGAAGGCCCCCATGCATTCAAATGATCACAAAGGTTAGCAACTTTGTCCTTTCATCTCTCATTGCTAGATTAGCTCTTGCAATGCTTTGTATAGTGATTAATTTATGAGTTTAGTAATTTGGTAGAAAATATATGTGCTAGTATTTGATTTATATGCAATTTGTGGTCAAAACTAACACTTAGTTTGCATATGTAGGTGTGGTTTACTTAGTGCCTTCTAAATCTCCGTCGTAACCACAGTCGATCACCCGCACCGTTCCGTCGCCGGCACCACTGTCACGACCGGTTTTCCAATAAAACATTTATTGAGAAATCGATCCCTTTAACGGACCAGTATAGAAGAATCCTTCTTACTAGTAGACAAATCCTTGATATAGAAATCCAGAAGTACTAAATATAATACAGGGTTGAGCTGAGGTGGCTCAACAATTATTACAAGCACGCCGATATTATACATAAAGGCGGATATGACACAAGGGATATGGTGGCATAACTACTGACTCACAATAAAAGTGGTGGTGGATATGTCACAGTGAAGTGGGTGACATGACTCCTGAATCTTACAGCACATCGAGCGTCGGAGTGAGGCTCGAGGACTTTTATTCTAGGTAGCGGAAGCGTATATAATACAAGTGACCAATTCCAGGATCGCACGGGACTGACTGGGACTCCTCTAGGCGTCGGACTCGCTATCGAACTCATCATCCATAAGATCGCCTTCGTCGACATCTGGCCAAATCAACAAGCCAGGTGAGTACTATGAAAGTACTCGCAAGATAGTTTGGACATAAGATATAACAAATGCAAACATGATGCATACGAGCAGATTAGTAATGCACACTCGGATAATAAAAGTTGCGCTGCATGGTAAATAAAAAGGAAGTCGGGCAGTAGTCCTCCCGAAATCCCAATGAAATAGTGAAGGCCAATCGAGTGTCTGAAATGACGCCTCGAAAGGGAAAATAAATAAATTAACAATGCCGCGGTCGGGCATCAGGGCGACACCACATAAAGGGCTTATATTGGAATATAAACGACAGTGCGTGCCACAGTCGGACATTTGAGCGACATCACATAAAGGGCTTATATCAAAAGTAAATAACAAGAGTGCCACAGTCGGACGTCTGAGCGACATCACATAAAGGGCTTATATCAAAAGTAAATAACAAGAGTGCCACAGTCGGATGTCTGAGCGACATCACATAAAGGGCTTATATCAAAAGTAAATAACAAGAGTGCCACAGTCGGACGTCTAAGCGACATCACGTAAAGGGCTTATATCAAAAATAAATAACAAGAGTACCACAGTCGGACGTCTGAGCGACATCACGTAAAGGGCTTATATCAAAAGTAAATAACAAGAGTGCCACAGTCGGACGTCTGAGCGACATCGCATAAAGGGCTTAGATTTCATTACTCGAAATTCAAGTAGCTCATGAGTTTAAATCATCTCAAGGAAATACTCAGGTACGTAATAATAAAATGGTTAGTCCATCCACAGGAATAACATTCAACCGGGTTTACCACTCAAGCTTGTTCATCGGGGATTTCCACTGAGACTGACACAGGGACTGACACTGAGACTGATATGGATACTGTTTGGATACATTGACCCAGGTCCTTGACCATGGACACGATGACTCGGAAGGTTTTGACTCTGCAGAGTTTGTACTTTTAACCACAGCCAACGGATTTCGGTAGCCACAAAGGGCTAGTTCCGGTTACGGTATTTTAGGAGAAACACATCTAACCAGTACACACCCATTCCACATTCCGTTGCCAGGAATCACCCTAAGCAACGTTCAAGAAAAACCATGAGACGGGGAGGCTACAACCTCGCGTAGCATGGGATCAAATTTATATCGCGCGCTCTAAGGGGTGCCCCCCTCTCGGTCCCAACCGGAAACACCCATGCCCCCTGACCGGATGACTGGCTTTAATCCAGGGCCATGGAACCCTCATCCCGGCCCCTCTATTTGGTGTGTACAAGGAAAGAGGTTTGCAACTTACTAAACCGTATTCTTTGTAGAAAACATGTGGCAGCACAAAAAGGGAACGAACGGTAACGTGGCTCGGTCCACGTTAACGTTGGAGTTTAACGGTTGACATAAGACTGGCATGCTACAACAATACCATCTTACTACCTCTCATGTCACCACATGATCAGGTCATCTCCCATCAAAAGATCACATCAAACTTCGAAGCATACTGGTAGTTGCCTTGCATGCAACGTAACACTCACTGATGCCCATATGCCATGCACAACTATTCAAGCAAACATGCAGAACACTCATCATATCAAAGGTTACATGCTTGCCTGGTTCGGAGAAGTCGGAGTCTAGCTCGGCGAAGTTCGCGGCTCCGTCACCTCCTCCGGTATCTACGGTATAAGGAAACCGTATACTAACGTGAATACCGTGTGTGTATAAAAATTTATTCCAAATTTTTTCCAAATAATTACTATAAAAAACTAGACAAAAATATAAGACTGACAAAAAATAATCAATCAAAAAGCATCTTTTGTTTAAAAGGTATAAGGGTTTTAGTCCAAGGACTAATCTGTGATGAAACAGAAAAGATCCAGGGGCTCGTTTGAAAAAAAACAGAAAACGCTTCGGTACAAAATACGCAGGCGCCCGAAGGCGCCTTTAAAGAAAACGGTTCGAAGGAAAGAGGGAGAGGCTGACGGGGGGTCCCACCCGTCAGGTTCAAACTCGAACAGAGCTCGCCGGCGCCCGAAGGCTGCGCTGGTCGCCGGCGTTGATCCACGGCGAGGTAGGGGGATCGGAGGGTACCTACGGGTTCACTATGCCCTTCCATGTCGGTGGGTGGTGGACTTGACCGTCGGCGAGCACCACGTCTACGGCGGCCTTATCTCCGGCGGACGGTGGTTCGGGCGAGGATGAAACTCTCCGGTGGGTGCTGCAAACTTCAAATTAGGGCGCGGGTTAGAGAGGTGGATGCACCAGGAGGCTACTGGCATGTGTTGAGAGGCGGGGGTGCACGCACTGGAGCGAATCTTGCCGGATCCCGAAGCGGGTCGAGGCGTCCGGAGTTGGGGAAGAAGACCTCCTCGAGGCCTTCCCAGTGGCTTGGCGTGGTTCTTGTGGGGTGGAGAGATGGTGCGTAGCCGAAATCGAGCTCGGGACCTCCTTTTATAGTCGATCCGAGGAGGTCGCCGTGAACGGGATAACGTCGGCGAGCACTTACGGCGAGGCAGAGGTCGGGCAGGAGGTTTAGGCGGTTGGGCATCATCGTGATGGTCTAATGGTACCGTTTCTCAGCCAAAACCTCGGTCGGACATGGGTAATGCTCCGGCCCTCGACGGAACGGCCGTACGGGCACGTTGGCGGCAGGGAGCGTGCTCCGTGCCTTCCGGTTCACAACGATGGCTCTGCAGCGTTCACAGGGGAGGGGACGGCCACGCGGTGGCCTCTGGTGGCTTGGGCGGTGCTGGACGGCGCCGTTCCTCGCTGCGCCTCTCTGGCAACCGCAGCGGGCGCTGCTGCCGCTGCGCACGGGGCGATGCACCTCGGCCAGCCCGCCGCCGACGCCCGCAACCTTCCAAGCGAACGTGCGGCACGGTGGATAAGAAGGAGGAACAGGGAGCAAGGTGCCACTACAGTTACTGGCGAGATCGACGTGAAGTTCAGAGGAAAACGACACTGACACTTGAAGCTGTTTCTCTGAAACTCTAAACTTTGACAGTAACAGTGCCCTCCATGTGTTCGACGATAGGTTTTGGGCACGAGGAAAAAAATTTCTGGAGGTGGGACTTGGTGAGGTGACCTCTTGATGCATCTAGAGGCTGCCTGAATTTTCTCAGATTTTTAGGAGAAGGAAACAAATGAATTTCACCAAATTTTGCAAATATGGTCCAAACTTGCAGCAAGCACATTTTGAAAATTTTGAACTGGGGACCAGTGGTTCTTCCTGGATCTTGGTTGAGGATCCTAGGGACTAGCCAGGGAAACTTGTTTGGAGGCAGAACTCAAAGGAAATCTAGTGGTTCCTTTGTAATTTCTAAGGGCCAAAATAGGAGACAGAAAAGATTTTTGATTAAAACAAATGGAGATAAAAATCATGGGGAAGTTAAACTTGCTGGATTTGAAGCTTGACTTGACACAAAGTGGGAAGATGGCCTTTGGGAGGGGGATTTCAACTTAGGTCATGGCAAGAGATAATTTTTGAAAGGGGAAGGATCACTCCATAAGCCATAGGGCTATTTATAAAAGAAAAGATTTTCCAAAAACTTTCCCAATGAAAAACATTTGTGTTAGGTCAACTCAAGATGAAGAATCCTCAAGACCAAAGATCAAGTTTTCGATGAGCCCAAAGAAAATATTTGTCATAAAAGAAATTTTTTGACAAGGAGAGTCCTTCAGAAAAAAATTAAATAACCTACTTCAAATCAAATAAAGAATTTGATAAAAACCAAACAAAATTTTTGGGTGTCACAACCACCTTGTGGTGAGCCTCTTGTTCATGAATGTTTTACATTACCAAATTGATGTTTGTGTGATTTGGATATATAGTTACTCGTATAATTATCTTACCCGTACGTTGTTTGTTATACATAGTGCCATGGTTTTGATATCCGTCCCCGTCGGCCCTCATCCTTGTTATGATTCGGATGTGTTATATTCTCTTTTAAAACTAGTTGTTGCATTTCGTGTTTATGACAAATTATGCCCATCAAGTTGACATACATATTTTTGTCTAGGAGGTTTGTGAACCGGAAATTCCAACCGACCCTATTGTCGAGAGGTTAAATTTAGTTGAAAGAGAAAACGAGTATTTGAAAGAAAAATTGAAAAGAATTGAGGGGGAGAAGATGGAATTGGAGTTGCATGTTGCCGATGTCGTCGATGATCACAAGATCAAGATGGAGAAAATGCGCTTGAAGATTAGAAAGATTAGAAAATATGCCATTGATAGTGAGGCTTGGTATCATTATGCTGTTGGATCAATTGTTACCTTAGTTGCGATCTTGATCGCATTTGTTGTTGCATTTAAATTCTTTAGTTAGAGAGTTATTGTTGCATTTAAGTCTTGTATGAACTTTATGTATGAAATTTATGTATGAACTTGTATTAATTTGGTCTATTCGGTGTTGTGTAATGAAGATGAGCCGACAATGGATGTACGATGACCGATGCTCTCCCGAGTTTCATTAATGGCGTGCAAACTTTTCTGCTTGCGGCTGAGGCAAACAAGTGGGCGGATGGTTTTATGCCTTGTCCATGTTTAGTCTGTAAGAATGATCACAATTACTCTACGTCAAGAACCATTCACGTCCACCTGTTTAAGTCCGGTTTCATGCCCCACTATAATGTTTGGACCAAGCACGCAGAAAGAGGGGTTATGATGGAAGACAATGAAGAAGAAGAGGACGACGACAACTATCCTGGCCATGGGTTCCCTGAATACGATGATACAACAATGGGGGAAGAAGCTACGTCGGCAATGCGGGAAGAAGCTGAAGAAGAGGCATCAGATGAGCCCGCTGATGATCTAGGTCGGGCCATTGCCGATGCAAAGAGAAACTGCGCAAGTGATTTGGAGAAGAAGAAGTTGCAGCGCATGTTAGAGGATCACAAGAAATTGTTGTACCCGAATTGCGAAGCTGACAAGAAAAAGTTGGGCACCACACTGGAATTGCTGCAATGGAAGGGAGAGAATGGTGTATCTGACAAGGGATTTGGAAAGTTGCTGGTAATGATAAAGAATATGCTTCCAAAGGACAACGAATTGCCCGAGACTACGTACGAAGCAAAGAAGGTTGTCTGCCCTCTAGGGTTAGAGGTGCAGAAGATACATGCATGCCCTAATGACTGCATCCTCTACCGCGGTGAGTACGAGGATTTGAACGCTTGCCCGGTATGCGGTGCATTGCGCTATAAGATCAGGCGCGATGACCCTGGTGATGTTGAGGGCGAGCGCCCCAGGAAGAAGATTCCTGCCAAGGTGATGTGGTATGCTCCTATAATACCACGGTTGAAACGTTTGTTCCAAAACAAAGAGCATGCCAAGGCGATGCGATGGCACAGAGAAGACCGTAAGAAAGACGGAAAGTTGAGAGTACCCGCTGACGGGTCGCAGTGGAGAAATATTGAGAGAAAGTACGGGAAGGAGTTTGCAAATGACGCAAGGAACGTATTGTTTGGTCTAAGCATAGATGGCATTAATCCTTTTGGGGAGCAGAGCAGCAACCATAGCACCTGGCCTGTGACTCTATGTTTGTATAACCTTCCTCCTTGGTTGTGCATGAAGCGGAAGTTCATTATGATGCCAGTGCTCATCCAAGGCCCTAAGCAACCCGGCAACGACATTGATGTGTACCTAAGGCCATTAGTTGAAGAACTCTTATAGCTGTGGAATGGAACAGGTGTACGTGCGTGGGATGAGCACATGGGGGAAGAATTTGACCTAAAGGCCTTGCTGTTCGTGACCATCAATGATTGGCCTACTCTCAGTAACCTTTCAAGACAGACAAAACAAGGGATACCGCGCATGCACGCACTATTTGGATGATACCGACAGTATATATTTGGATTTCTTCCGAGAAGGCATCCTGTAAGAAAGAAAGGCAGGCATTTCAAAGTTGAGGCGGATCACCGGACGAAGCCTCGCCACCATACTGGTGCTGATGTACATGATATTGTCAAGGATTTGAAGGAAGTCTTTGGAAAGGGTCCTGGCAGACAACCTGTTCCGAATGACGCTGACGGACGCGCACCCATGTGGAAGAAGAAATCTATATTTTGGGACCTGCCCTATTGGAAAGATCTAGAGGGCCGCTCTGCAATCGACGTGATGCACGTGACGAAGAATCTTTGCGTGACCCTGCTTGGCTTCTTGGCGTGTATGGGAAGACAAAAGATACACCTGAGGCACGGGAGGACCAGCAACGTATGCATGGAAAAGACGACATACATCAGGGTCACGCCAACTACGCTCTTACCAAAGAAGAGAAGGAAATCTTCTTTGAATGCCTGCTCAGTATTAAGGTACCGTTTGGCTTCTCGTCGAATATAAAGGGAATAATAAACATGGCAGAGAAAAAGTTCCAGAACCTAAAGTCTCATGACTGCCACGTGATTATGACGCAACTGCTTCCGGTTGCATTGAGGGGGCTTCTACCGGATGACGTTCGATTAGCCATTGTGAAGCTATGTGCATTCCTCAATGCAATCTCTCAGAAGGTAATCGATCCAAAAATCATACCAAGGTTAGAGAATGATTTGGTGCAATGTCTTGTCAGTTTTGAGTTGGTGTTCCCACCATCCTTCTTCAACATCACGACGCACGTCCTAGTTCACCAATGCGAAGAGATTAGCGTTTTGGGTCCTGTATTTCTACACAATATGTTCCCCTTTGAGAGGTTCATGGGAGTCTTAAAGAAATATGTTCATAACCGTGCTAGGCCAGAAGGAAGCATCTCCAAGGGCCATGAAAATGAGGAGGTCATTGAGTTTTGTATTGACTTTATTCCTGACCTTAAGCCGATTGGTGTTCCTGAATCGCGGCATAAGGGCAGACTGGATGGAAATCGCACGCTAGGAGGGAATCAAAAAATATGTATGGACGGACATTCTCTCACTGAAGCACACTACACAGTTATACAGAATTCCGCCTTGGTGGCTCCGTATATGGACGAACACAAGAATTTTCTACGCTCCAAACACCCGGAGCGGTCTGATGACTGGATTACACGTGAACAAACCAGGAGTTTCGCCGGCTGGTTGCAGACACGTACCATGCATGACACCTCTATTGAAGATGACCTGTACTCGCTGTCCCAGTTACCATCTTCGAATATAATGAGTTTCAAAGGGTACGAGATAAATGGTAATACATTTTACACGATCGCCCAAGATAAGAAGAGCACCAACCAAAACAGTGGTGTCCGCTTTGATGCAACAACCAGGACGGGAAAGGAAACATATTATGGTTACATAGAGGAGATATGGGAACTTGATTATGGACGTGATTTGAAGGTCCCTTTGTTTCGGTGCAAATGGGTCAATATGACACGATATGGGGTAACGGAAGACCCGCAGTATGGAATGACAACAGTGGATCTCAACAATCTTGCGTATGCAGACGAACCATTCGTCCTAGCTAATGATGTGGCACAGGTTTTCTATGTGAAGGATATGTCTACCAAGCCGAGAAAAAGAAAAGATAAGGAAGCGAATGCATCATACGATGAGCCAAAGCGCCACATAGTTCTTTCTGGGAAGAGAAACATCGTGGGAGTGGATGACAGGACAGCCATGTCAGAAGATTATGAAAAGTTTGATGAAATTGCTCCATTCACAGTGAATATTAACCCGAGCATCCAGTTAAATGATGAAGATTTTCCATGGCTACGGCGTAAAGGGACATACGCGAAGAAAAAGTTTCACACCCAAAGATCTGGGATGTGATCGGCTTCACTATCATCACTTTGTTCTGTGTTTCACACCCAGGAGGGAATCTCTGTAATAGTTAGGGTAGTTATGTGTTTTGGCATTTGAAACGCGAAGAAATTTTATGTGCAAACAAATTCTTTCATGCATTTACTGATTTTTTCAGCTAAATGACCCTGAAATTGAAAAGCATTTCAAATGAACTCAGAAAAGGTTTAAAGTTGGCATGGTATCATAATTTCACCCACATAGCATGTGCAAAAAAGTAGAGAGGGTTACCGCAAAAACTGGATGCACTTCGTGTATAAAATGGACAATCTCTTTCGAAGTATCAGGGTTTCGGACGAAAACTCATCCTTTACAAAGGGATTTCATTTTTTAAATAACCTAAGCATTACTAAATTGAATATAATGATAAAACACACTAATATTAAACATAAGAAAAAAGAATCACTGAAAATCTATTTTCAAAGTTAAGTTATTCACAAACTAGTGATTCACAATAATTTCAAATAATTCAAAATGTAAACTATTCAAATTTGTAAACTACTGGCACTAACAGAAAGTCTGTAATTTTTTGTACCTAAAGCAAAAATATTCCCAAAGAAACTCTAAATACAGCAAAAATCAACTCAAAAATAAATAAAGCAAAAATAAATAAAGCAAAAAATAAGAAAATAGAAAAGCCCACCTACTGGGCCAGAGCGGCCTGCATACGACTAGAAACCCAACCTGTAGTTGGGCCAGGATGCAGGCCCACAAGCCCAGTAGGCCCACAGGCAGAGTAGGAGAGGTAGGCCCAGAAGGCCTGCTATTGAGAGGAGCTCAATGCAGTGCCCGCGTCGGGGCTTATAAACTGGTCCTGGCGCTCCTCAACTAGCGAGGTGGGACTAAACTTCTGCGCCCCTCGCTTGGCAGCGCACACCCTTTAGTACCGGGTGGTGGCACCAACCGGTACTAAAGGTTGGGCCTTTAGTACCGGTTGGTGCCACCACCCGGTAATAAAAGGTAGGCGCTTCCCGCCGCTTGGCCTGGCCAAAATCGACCTTTAGTACCGGTTGGTGGCTCCAACCGGTACTAAAGGACCATCCTATATAACAAACACTTACGAAAATTTTGTCAGTTTCCTCCCACTTCTCTCTGCTTCATCGCCGCCGCCCCGTCCCGCGCCGTCGCCGCCGCCGTCGCACCGCCCCCGTCAACTCCGCGCCGCCCCCGTCCTTGTCGTGCCGTCCGCGTCGCCGGCCCATCCCCATCCCCGCACCGGCCCGCGTCGCCGTCGCCGTCGCCTCGACCTCGCCCACGCTGTGAGCCTCTGTCCCCCCTCTCCTCTCCCTCCAATCGAAGCCGCCGCGCGCGCCGCCGGCGCCGTCGCCTTGGCTCGCCGTCGCCGTCGCCTGCACACACAACACATACACACACACACACACCCCATACACACACATACACAATTTTTGTTCTGTTTTTAGTTTTTAGTTTTTCTGTTATTAGTTATTAGTTTTTTCAGTTTTTTCTGTATTAATGTTATAGAAATGTTAGTTATATAGAAATGTTAGTTATATATAGAAATGTTAGTTTTTCTGTATTAATGTTATAGAAATGTTTGTTATATAGAAATGTTAAAGAAAAATTAGTTATACAATTTTAGTTATAGAAATGTTAGAAATGTTAGTTTTAGATATGGTCGATGTTTTTTAGTTTATTATATTTTTAGTTATAAAATTTAGAATTTGCATATAATAAATCACAATCCAATCATTTAAAAAATGTTACTTTACTTTTGCGGCATATACTATTTGTTGTCGACGATGCCCGGCCCGCATCCTCGCCGTCGACCCATTCGCGATGACGTCCTGCTTCAGGGGACCCATCTCCGGGATTGGGCTCCGCCGGGCTGGCACTGGGAGGTGCTACCTGGAGGGGCGCGACGCTTGGTGAGGAACCCGGCCTCGGGTCCCGTCGTCGACCCTGATCTCCTTTGGTGCCATTCGCGTGGGCCACATTCGGTGCAGAGGGAGCCGGCCCCGCCGGAGGTGGTGCGTCGTCGTGTCAGGGGGGAGGACGAGCACGTCCATCGCTACATGGCTGCTATGGACGCCAGGTTCTCCAATACCTGGCATGTTCTTTGGGCAGATGACCGGAGATATGATCCTGTGATGGTTCCTTGTCTTTGGGTGTCCACCGCCCGCGCCCCAGGAACCGCGAGTGGCCTAGATTCTTCTATAGTATTCGATCTTTATTAGCTACCTGACCAGTGATGTATTCAAGATTATATATTATTTGAGACGATGTATTCGAGATTATATATTATTCGAGATGATGTATTCGATATTATATATTATTCGAGATGATGTATTCGAGATTATATATTATTCGAGACGATGCATATTATGTACTATATGATTCAGTTTTTCCTTATTGATTGCATCCATGCTTGTAATTTGAATACTAAATTGTTTTATATTTCTTCTGTATTAGTTAAATAAAAGCTATGCCGGACACTACCGGCAGAGAGGGAGAAGAGGCCCTGTTCGAGATCATACGTAGCCCTAGCAGGCCAGATGATCTGAATGAAGCAAATGACAGCTCCCAATATCTGAACAATACCGGGGAGGGTGATGATAAGATATTCGATCTCGACGACCGAGCTGATGAAGTCATGAACTATGATTATGATTATGATGACGCAGACAATGATTATGATGACAAATACAATGTTGATCTTGAAATAACAAAGACTACCGGCGAGGTATATTTATATAAGCAGGCATCTAGTGATCATCACATGTTTTTTTATTTGAAGATATATTAACGAATCGATCATTCTTCTTTCAGCCCTCCGGATCGAGCAAATCTGCTTCTATAGACAGCAGGACAAAGCGCGGCCCGAGCAAAAAGTTGAAGGAGGGTGTAAAGTACAACATCGATTCCATCAAAGTTAGTGGCGAACCCCTCACGCCTAAGAACATTGCGAGCAAGTTCATTCGTCAGTGCGGAGTTCTTGTGAAGGACCAACTCCCGATCTCCATTCAAGAATGGAAAGAGCCAAAAACTAAATGCCCAGATGTTACTTGGGTCGACGACAGAGCAAAACAAAAGCTTTGGGAATCTCTGATGGAACATTTCACCCTACCAGATTATTTCACTGATGCAGATGTGCTGAAAGTCAAGGACGCTGCTCTTAAGAAGATGGCAATTGCATTCAACACCCACAAGAAAACTGTATGGGCCAACTACCTCGCTGCAGAAAGGAAGACTCCAGAATTCAAGGGAACACTGGAGAAGCAAAGAGAACACTGGCCTGCTTTCGTGAAATTCAAGGAATCATAATTATCTAAGGAACGGTCGAGAAAAAACAAGGCCAATGCCGCAAAAAAGACGCAGTTCCATAGGCTGGGTCCAGGTGGCTACGCGGTGGCAATGCCTAAGTGGGATAAGTCTGAGCAAGAGATGGAGGATGCAGGGGTCACTCCGGTTACTAGGAGCTGGCCCCCCAGGTGCAGAACTTGGTTCCATGCGCATGGGGGGCGTTGGACTCGAAGACAGGCCTGGTTTCGAAGAAGGCAAGTCTAAACGGAGCAGAACAAAAGTTACTTGACGCAATAGAAGATGCTCGAAAGGGGGTGTTCACGCCCAACAGAGAGAACGACGAGCTTACGCGCGCCCTGGGAAATCCTGAACACCCGGAAGAACACGAGGCAAGGGCGTTATTCCCTGGTATGAGGGCTTTTCGGAATGGAACGACGACTATAGGACCCGTGCAAGAAAGAAGATGGAGGAGGAGAAGAAGAGGAAGCTGGACAAGGAGCAGAGGAAGCAGGAAGCGGAACGCCTTCAAGGCCTAGAAGCAAGGCATGCGGACTTGGCACTCAAATTCCAGCAGCAGCAGCAGCAGCAGATCGACTCACTTAGCCAGGAAAGGGGGTCTCAGCAGCGGCAGCAGCAAGCGGATGATCATCCAGCATTGGACAGCACTGTCCCATCCATGCCGAGAAGCAGCGTTGGTTCCGCCCTGGGCGACGCACTGCTGGATACATACCCTGTGGATGACATCATAGAGAACACTAACTGTGAGCTACACTTCAAAAGGAAGAACATATCCATGAAGGTGGCGAACGCCGTTGCTTTTACAATTACCCCCGAAGCAACCTTCCATTGCGCCCCGATTCCAGAGGGCTATGCTCGTGTCTTGGTTGATGAGGTGGTGGGCCCATATTCGGGGCTAGAGCTTGACATTCCTGGAGGTGACGACGAGCAAACACTGGGAGAGGCCATACATCGTTTCATCCTATGGAAAAAGGATTGCATCATCTTTCGAAGTCCACCGACACCGCGTCTGCCGACTCCTCCTCGAAGTCCGCCACCGTGTCAGCAGACTCCCGCTCCTCCAAGTCCACGAACGCGTGAGCAGACTCCTGCTTCAAGTCCGGCACAGCGTCAGGCCACTCCTCCTGTTTCAAGTCTGACACCGTGTCAGGCCACACCTCCTGTTTCAAGTCCGGCAGAGCGTCAGGCCACACCTCCTGCTTCAAGTCTGACACCGTGTCAGGCCACACCTCCTGCTTCAAGTCCGGCACAGTGTCAGGCCACTCCTCCTGCTCCAACTAAGCCACGTCAGCCGTCTCCGCCACCTAAGCAATCGCAGAAGAGACACGCCGCAGCTATGGTGCGTAGCGATACGAGTCGAGGTAGTACAGAAAGTACAGGCGGAGACAAGCGATATAAATATGATCCAAGCAGCCTCGCTCCTCTTCCTCAGAGGCCTTACGACATGACCGAGGAGCAAAACGATGCAATAGTGCGGGCCAAAGTGGACGCTCATTTTCGACCGAAACCGGCAACGCCGCCGAGGGAGAAAGTGCCTGAGGAAAAGATTGACCACTTCATTCGTATGGCTAGACCACCAGCTCCCAAGCCTGTTGACTCAGACTATGAGCGCCAAATCAAGAAGGCACATTGAGCACGACTACAGAAAGAAGCGAGCTCGAGCTCGAGCCAACAAGCAGCTGTCAAAAATGCGGGAAAACCGTTCCCCAGCTGGGAGAACAGGCGGCGCAATCGACCCCCCCCCCCGCTTGTCGTGCCAACAACACATGAGAGTACGCGCGCCCAATATTATTGTGGGCAAACCGTTTACGTTCCCGAGCTGGGCGATGTGGTAATAACCGAGGAGCATATAATGCAGGCTGAAATGCTCAAGATCACTGTTGGACAACTCCTCGAGATTGAGCCCATGCCTCAGCTTAGAGAGGAGGAAATAAAACAGAAATATGTCCAGGGCCAACGTTTGGTCGAGCCCGAGGAGGTCAAGAACCTCCCAACGAGAATGTATGAATTGCATGATTGGTACATGAAAATTACCAAGATTTCCAATTGAGAGTCCCTCATGGTGCAAGTCGAGGAAGATCATTACTTCCATAAGAAAGCTCTGGCCGTTGAGTATTCAGAACTATTTCAGTTATTCAATCAAGATGCACTCGACAAATCTATCATCAGTTGCTATTGTCTGTAAGTGATTTCTTTCTGTAATTTAAGTCTCAAGCTTGCTCTAGTGCTCATTGATTGATCATTAATGACCTGTAATTATATATCCTCACTATATATTCTTTTCTGTGGTATTATGCAGGATGAAGATGTATGAAATGAAAAAAGCTGGACGCTATGGCATTGGGTTCATTGACCCAAATACCGTTAACGAATACACATGGAAATTGGAATGGTGTAGACAAGATGTAGAGAAATGCATGCTAGAGTTCTTGAAGCGCCTCAATAGCAATGAAGATATACTACTTCCTTACAACTTCGAGTGAGTCACACTGTCTTGTACTACAAATTTTGTTTTTGCTTACTAGCTAGATGTTAATAAGTGTATAGGGTTTAGGGTTATAGTTGATTAGTGTTATGCACATGCCCGCTTAATTTATACATGCAAACGTATGCGCATGCAGCTTCCATTGGATCTTGTTAGACATTAAAGTTGACGAAGGAAAAGTTGAAGTACTGGACTCACTACTTAAAAAAATAGTGACTACAGCATCGTGAAGGGGATAGTCGACAGGTTATTTCAATCATTATTAACTATATCTCGGCATATTTAGTTTGTCATTTCCTGATATGAACTATTTTTAATAACCCCTTTATTAATTTTCTTTGCCGGCGGGTAGGGCTTGGGCAAAGTACATCAAGGTGACTCCAGGAAAATGGCGACAAAAGCTATGTTGGTATCGACCAAAGGTAAGTAATTAAGTAGTACTAGCTAGCTAGCTACCATCTCTTTAATTCTTGTTTCAATACCATTAATTAATTAACATGGTTGATTAATTATTATCTGATTAAATTCTATTGTCGTAAAGGCCCTGAAGCAGGCGCCGGGGACTGAAGTGTGTGCATACTACGTTTGCGAGAACATTCGCATGATGGCGTCTGAAAGGAGCAGATCTGATAGACAGGACTGGGTACGTTTGCCAGAACACTATTCACAAATCTTACATGATTGTCGATATCTAGTCACACAACTAATACACATGCATATTGATCTCCTTCTTAACTGTTCAAAGAGGTGCGGGACAAGCTCCTATCAGAGGAGCGCATACGAGCACTTCAAGAGGAAATAGCAGGATTTTTGCTCGACCAGGTCATAGATCCCAAAGGAGAATACTATTACCCGCTACCGCCCCCATGAACCACTTGTCATCGTGCTCCGAAGGCACCAAGGCAACATGTAGGAGAAATTGTATATATATATACATGTGTATGTGTGAATAATTAATGGTGGTTGTGAGACATTCGATTATATATATATATGATCAGTTCTACGAGAAAATCTATTTATATATATGCATAACGTGTACAATATGTAGTATCGTAAAATACCAGCAAACAAAAAAGAATTAAATGGAAAACACAAAATTAATGGAAAAATAAAGGTTAAAACCAAACCCCCCCCCCAAACATTTAGTACCGGTTGGTGCTACCAACCGGTACTAATGGTCTACCAGCACCCGGGCCTGGCTCGTGCCACGTGGTGGCACTTTAGCGCCGGTCCGTGCCGAACCGGTACTAAAGGGGGGGCCTTTAGTCTCCACTCCATAGTGCCGGTTGCAGAACCGGCACTAAAGGCCCTTACGAACCGGTGATAAAGGCCTGTTCTACACTATTGTATGTGAAATTGTGTTTGCTATGACAACTGAAACCTGATGAACATGTTGTTTAGTATTTTGCTGTGAGAACATCACTTGTTATGTATGTTGATTTGTGTTTGGTGATTGTATGACAACTAAAACATGATGACATTGTTGTTTTGTTGTACTCATATTTGGCTGTGAAACTTGAATTTGATGACATAGTTTGATGTTGGACTGCAATTTGCTCGACGTCTTCGAATGAGAACAAATCTGACCCGACATGGCCTCTGCTATTTATTTATTTATATGAGCAAAAGGGGATACCCCCTGATTTCTGTTAATAGAAATCATTAGATGTTCACAACACTACGCCCAGGCTACTACACAGGTTTCATTCATTACTAGTTTCAGCAAAGTGCTCATGTCGTAGCCACTGAATACATCACGAGTGCTACATACACTGCAAATAAAGAGACAATCATCCTACAGATCACATCGATTTTGCCCATTATCTGCACAAGCTCTTTCATCTCCTCATTGCTGTCAAGGCCGTTCAGCAGTTGTTGCTTGGCCATGATCAGAGGAACTGCATCTTTAACCTTCTGCTCTGCATCTTCCTCTTCTGCCGTTCCTTCAGTTACTTGTCCAACACCCCAACCTGCTGGTATTGGGATTCCTCGGCTAACCAAATAATCAGCGTAGTTGCATTCCCCCACATTAGCAACTTCCCAGAAATACAAATCACACGAATCTTCCCTTTCTGCACAAATCAAATTGGAAGATCATCAACCAAACTATTAAAAAAATCAGCAACTGAAAGCAGCAGAACAACACTTAAACATATTATTACCCCATGATTCGGGCATTTGTAGAAGACTCGGCCAGGGTTGCGAATTGTGGTTGAGAAGCGATGGATGAATCTGCGTGATTTGCAGTAGTGGCACCACACCAACGGCAGCGGGTTGCGATGAGCAATCGGCTGCGGTGCGTGTGCCGGCGGGGGTGTGATGAGACCCACAGGCGATGGTACGGGTGGCGACTTGGCGCATATTTGGTTGTTGCCTGCTGAAGAGCAGGTGGATGAGCAGCCAGCGGACATGGTTGCTGCGGCCAGAGCTTCTGATGCTAGGCAGAGTAAGTAGAGACGAGGAGAAGCGAACGTTGGATATGTCAGTTTCATTACTTGCAGAGTAGCATAGCACCATATATAGTCATAGTCTAGGTTTGGATTCGAACCAGCTATAGGAGGGACCTCCTTGTTTTGCGAAAAAAATTATTTCTCCACCTGACAGCTGGGACCCACCGGCTGTATCTTCGCACGGAAGATAGTGCCTCCTTGTTTTGCGAAAAAAATTATTCATCCCGTTGACAGCTGGGACCCGTCAGATTTGGTGACTGACTTGTGGGCCTACTAAGAGGACGTGTACGCACGGCTTTGTCAACTTAATCAACAAATGATTCTAGCAGCTGGACCGTTGGATGTTAATCCAACAGCCGTGCTCCTTCTTCAACCTCTGTTCTTGCTCCTGTCTCCTGTGGGCGGCACCGCGGCTGTGCTGCCGCGCACCCGAACCAGTGAAGTTTCCCACTCCTCTCCATCTGCGACTCCACTGCCCCGTCTTCCCCATCTCCGGGTCATTCCAGTCTGGGTGCGCATGGCACGGTGTGGTCAACGTGGTCAACAACCGAGACTCATCGGAAGATGACTGTACGTGAGAGGCTGACAGTGGGGACGCACCACGCCCATGGACGCATGCATGCAACGGAACGCGGCGAGGTCAACGTGTTCAAGGAACGACTTCCATCGGAAGTATACTATACGTGGAGAGTCTCAGCTGGGTCCACGGCCGCAGCAAGTAAGTGCCTCCTTATTACGCGGAAAATAATGATTCCTCCAACTGGCAGCAGGGACCCACTGGACGGGCCACCGTATTTTGCGAAAAAAACGTTTGCCCCCTGACTGCTGGGACCCACCTGACGGGCCACCGTATTTCGTGAAAAAAACATTCCCCCCGCTGTCAGCTCGGACCCACCGGAAGTGCCTCCTTATTACGCACAAAAAAAGGAATACTCCCCTGGCTAGCTGGGACCCACCTTGGTGGGAGGCTGACTTGTGGGCCTACTAAGTTGACGGGGACGAAGGGCTTTGTCAACTTAGTCAATATGAATGATTCTAGCTCCAGTGACCGTACGATGTTCATCCAACGGCCGTAGTGCTTCTTCAACCTCTGGTCTTCTTGCTCCAGCCGCCCAAAGCAGCGCCGGTCGTGCCACATGCTCCTGCCTCCCGTGGCTGGCTGTGCTGCTCGGAGGCCTCACCGCCCCCTACTATTCCCACCGCTGGCCAGGCCCTGCGGCGACGGCAGCCTCACACCGCAGCCGAACCAGTGAACCCTCGTAGTCCTCTCCGCGTGGGCTTCCACTGCCGCGTCTTCCCCGGCTCCGCGTCGTCCCCTTTCTAGGCCTCGCCGTCGTCCACCGCCGTGGTGCTCTCCGCGCGGCGTGGTCAACGTGGTCAAGGAACGACTTCCATCGGAAGAGTACTATACGTGGAGAGGCTGACAGCTGGGTCCACGGCCATAACCGAGTTTTTTTGTGATTTGCCAAGTAAGTCGCTTTGTCAGGCCTGTTGGGCTGCAAATCTTTCAAGACGAGGAGAGCTTTCATTCGGCTGGCCGAGAAAATGGCCCATCAGTAATGAGAAATGGGCTGTACATTCTTAAAACACATCAAACCGGCAATTAGTTTCAAATATCTTTTTTTTCATTTCGAGATTTTAAATTACATTAATTTTTATGCGTGGAGAATTTTTTGGATTTTATATTGATATACATTTATTTTTAAAATCAGTTTGAATGTGAGTCGAAATTTCGGGATTAAAAACAGTTCGGACCGCACCGAAATATGCAAAATTTCGTATAATTTTTTAACCGTGGCCACAATATGGGCTGTAATGCTAACAAAAAGAATATGGGCTCCAAAAAACCTTAATAATTAGCAAATGGGCTGTAAATTATTAGAAATAATGGCAGATGGGTTGTATGCTGTTTTCCACAGATTTGAGGCTTTCCTAAAAAAAGGTTGACGCACAAGCAGTGACTGTTGGATGGCCATCCAACGGCCGTCGTGCTTCTTCAATCTCTGCTCTTCCTACTCCAGCCGCTCAAACAAGCGCCGGCGAGACTGCCTGCTCCCTCCTCCCCGCGGCCGGCTCTGCTGCTGCGCAGGCCTCACCGCCCCACCGTACTCCCATCGCTGGCCTAGCCATCCCTCTACTCACCAACACCTGCTGTTATTCTCCGGCGACGGCAGACGAACCAGTAAACCCTCGTACAGTCGTACTCCCCTCCGCGTGGGAAACAACTGCCGAGTCTTCCCTGCCTCCACGTCGTTCCCTTCCTAGGCCTCGCCGTCGTCCACCGCTCCGGTGCTCTCGGCGCGGCCTGGTCAACGTGGTCAACGACCGACATGCATCTGAAGTGGACTGTATGTGGAGAGGCCGACAGCTGGGTCCACGGCCGCACGCAAGGAAATGCCTCCTTATTACGCGCAAAATAATGATTCCTCCACCTGACATCAGGGACCCACCGAAAGGGCCTCTGTATTTCGCGAAAAAAACGTTACCGCCGCTGACAGCTCGGACCCACCAGCTATATCTTCGCGCGCAAGGAAGTGCCTCCTTATTACGCACAAAAAAATATGAATACTCCCCCTGTTAGCTGGGACCCAGTATAGTGACAGGCTGACTTGTGGGCCTAGTAAGTTGACGGGGACGGAGGGCTTTGTCAACTTAGTCAATATGCATGATTCTAGCTCCAGTGACCATACGATGTCCATCCAACGGCCATAGTGCTTCTTCAACCTCTGGTCTTCTTGCTCCAGCCGCCCAAACCAGCGTCGGTCGTGCCTCGTGCTCCTGCCTCCCGTTTTCGGCTACGATGCGGTGGAGGCCTCACCGCCCACTACTACTCCCACCGCTGGCCAGGCCATCCCTCTACTCACCCACACCCCCTGTTATTCTGCGGCGACGACAGCCTCACACCGCAGCGAACCAGTGAACCCTCGTACTCCTCTACGCGTGGGCATCCACTACCGCGTCTTCCCCGGCTCCGCATCGTCCCCTTCCTAGGCCTCGCCGTCGTCCACCGCCCTGGTGCTCTCGGCGCGGCGTGGTGAACGTGGTCAAGGAATGGCTTCCATCGGACGTGGACTGTACGTGGAGAGGCTGACAGCTGGGTCCATGGCCGCAGCAAGGAAGTGCCTCCTTATTACGTGCAAAATAAATATTCCTTCACCTGACACTGGGGACCCACCGGACGGGCCACCGTATTTCGCGAAAAAAATGTTTGCCCTGACTACTGGGACCCACCAGCTACATCTTCGCACGCAAGGAAGTGCGTCCGGGCAAAAAAAACAATTCGCCCCCTGTCTGCTGGGACCCACCAGCTACATCTTCGTAGGCAAGGAAGTGCCTGACAGTCGGGACCCACCTGGTCGAAGCGTACGTAGCGTTGTCATTCTGGTCGCCAACGTGTACGTACATATATACTGGTGGATGTAGAGGCGCGCACGTGTCGTAGTAGAGGCGCGTACGTGTCGTAGTAGAGGCGCGCACATAGCATGTACACGTACGTACAGCGGCCAGGGTGCAAGAAAGAAAATACGGCCACGTATGTGTACATACGGGCGAGGTCTCGAACGCCTACTCGTGCATACGTATGGCCAGGGCTCGTGTACATGGCTGGGTCGAAACGGAGAAACAGCATCATCGTCGTGTTCATGGGGAGGCAACGGAATGCGTCGTGTTCATGGGGAGGCAACGGAATGCGTCGTGTTCATGGGGAGGGGTGTGGCGTACCGCAAAACGGAGGAAACGGACCTCCTACGGTCGAAACGGGGGTCCTGTTGATCGGGAGGAGTGTGGCGTACCGCAAAATGGAGGAAACAGACCTCCTACGGTCGAAGCGGGGGTCCTGTTGATCGGGAGGGGTGTGGCATACCGCAAAACGGAGGAAACGGACCTCCTACGGTCGAAACGGGGGTCCTGTTGGTCGGGAAGGGTGTGGCGTACCGCAAAACGGACGAAACGGACCTCCTACGGTCGAAACGGGTGTCCTGTTGATCGGGAGGGGTGTGGCGTACCGCAAAACGGACGAAACGGACCTCCTACGGTCGAAACGGGGGTCCTGTTCATCGGGAGGGGTGTGGCGTACCGCAAAACGGGACTCCACGGGATACTGTTCATCTCCACCGTCGACCTCCTCCAGCCTCCACGGGCTCCTGTTCATCCAGCCTCCACCGCGCGCTACTCCATCGGCTATTGTTCAACCACCCCTCGACGGGCACCCCTCCACCGTCTATTGTTCATCCAGCCCTCCACACCACGGGGTCCTGTTCAACCACCCCTCCGCAGGCACCCCTCCACCGTCTACCGTTCATCCAGCCCTCCACCACACCACGGGGTCCTGTTCATCCAGGGGCAATGCCACCGCTCACTGTTCATCCAACCCCCCCCCCCCCGCAACGCTCACTGTTCATCCCAGAGGCAGCATCGATCAGCTTCAGTTAGCAGCAGTAGCGAAGGAATCGCTCGATCGGGTTCAGTTAACAGCCATCGATCGATCACTCGGGTTCAGTAACGCGTAGCCTACAGTGCAATCGCTCGGGTTCAGTTAGAGCCCAACGCCTCGCTCGGGTTTAGTTAGAGCCAACGCCTCGCACACATGCGCATACGTGTACGAGAGAAACGCGCATCACTCGGCCCCCGACCTCCCACCGTAACCGGGAACTCCCCGAAATTTTCCTCGCCCTCGCTTCTACCACGGTTTTTTCCGTCATGGACGGCCCAAAGAATGTCATGCAGCTGCGTCTCCGGCCCGCCCAGGACGAAAAGCCCATTTTCTGTCATGATTTTTTGTCATAGAAGTAGGAGCCCACCACATCTATGATGATACCGAGTTTTTTCACAATTATCGTCATAGAAGTGTCATATGTATGATAGAAAAAAATTTGTTCGGCCCAAAATGTCACGGATGTGTCTTTTTTTGTAGTGTAATAGCCTAGCATTAGTTTCGGGCTTATTTATTTCCTAGTCTTGTTTTTCCCTGGTTTGCTAGTGGCCGCAACAACCATGGGCCATATACGGACCATGGTAGCCTTCACCCTGCTACGGGCCGTAGGATCCATGGGCCTCCTACGGGCTGTCTTTAAATGGGCCTCCAACACGGCCGTAGAATCGGTGGGCCTCGGGTCGTCGGATAAATGGGTCTACATGGGCCATAAACGGGCGTAATTGGTATCGGCCCGGCACGGTAACGGGCCATTAACAGGCCGGAGGACAGCAAAGGCTTAATTCAGTCACAGGCATAACGGGTCGTTAATGGGCCAGAATATAGGATGGGCTGGAAACAGCACAACGGGTTAACAAGTTAGAAACGGGCCGACTCTTGCCACGGGCCGAATTTGACCATTAGGTGAACAGGCCAGTAACGGGCCGGAAGTAATCTAGGGCCGGAAAGGAGCCCAAGAACGTATGGGCCGTCAGTAGGCCGAAAGCTAACACGGGCTGGAAACGGCCCATGTGAATCATGGGCCGTTAACGGGTACAACGAAATTTACTATTCATTACGGGCTAGAGTCACCGTGGGCCTCTAAACGGCCTAAAGATATGAAGGCCTCATATGGGCCGAAAGATGTCGTGGGCCATACATGGGCCGAAAGTGAAATGGGCTGGTGTTATATTCGATGGCCCACATGACGTTGTTGGGCCGATTTCATGCAGGCCCTGATGGGCCGTGAGTTACTGGGCCGTAAAATGGGCAATTTGCGAAGGGACCGTTAACAGGCTTTTCATGGGCCAGCCCGCTATCTTTTGACCAAGTCAAACGGGCCGGCCTTTGTAAGCTAAATGGGCCAGTGGTGGGTCGTCGCACGTGTCGACATATCATAGGCGCCTATCTGACCCACTGACAAGCTAACACGTGTTTCCTCCGGCCAATCAGAATTTTACACGTGGAAATTTCCCATTAGTCCGGGGTGTTAACGGGTTACCGGATCCAAAACTGGACCCGATAGCTTAACGGCGTCCCGTTACTGTGGATGCCACGTGTCAGTCACCCTTGACGAAAGCACTTCAATGACGCGCGATTTATCGTCATGGAAGTGGAAACTTCCGTGATGATAATTTTGGTAATGTCATGGAACACTTCTACGACAGCACATGTATGACTATCTTGATTTTGTCATAATTTTTTCATGGATGTACATGCATGACAGAAAACGTGACCTACTGTGACAAACACGTATCATCATGGAAGTGTATTTTTTTGTAGTGCATGAGTGGATAGTATTTCTCTATGTGATCTCTTCCATCATGTGTGGGCAACGAACACTGCATTGTATAGAAAGAAAGTTTCATTTCCAGCTTTTACATAGACTACAATCTTTTACATTGAATACAATCTGCCTACTTGCTATGTGTCGCACTACCAGCACTCCACGCTTGAAGCTAAACATTATGCCACTCATAATTCCTTAGTTTATTTGTTCAAATACGAATTTGATATGATTCTAATGTTCCTACTTCGGTTTTGAAATGTGTGTCTGCCTGCTATAGAGACATAAGAGGTATGTATTTCTGTGTGGTCTTGTCAGCACGGTTGGCGGTGAACTTTGCATATGGAGCGTTTTATAGGGAGACACTCTTCGAGTTGAATCCGCATTGCATTCCATTGATAATCTGACTACTTTTTATGTTTTCATGAATCTCAGATTCTGAACAACATCATAATTATTATGAGCTTGCGCGCATGAAAAGAATAAAGCAGAACAATGCCATGGCTGTCAAACTTGGCATTAAGGGACTGAAATCAAGTCTAGATGCAATGCAATGCAAACGCTCTCCACCTACAGATTCATGCTCAGAATATGATCCTAACAGTGATTCTGAGCTAGAGGGAGACCTAAGTCAATGTAGCTCCCTAGTGGAGGAGTCAGAGGCAGATGCCCTATCTTATTCACCCATCAAGGTGCTTGCTCTAACTTTCCAAGGTTATATTGGTCGCACATATCTTGCAACTGATGCTTTGCATTGCTTCTACTTTGTTGCACTACCATTAGCTTAGTTTATACATCTTGTATGTGAATACGCCCTCCCTATCCATTTTCAATACATATTCCATCTATCATCATACCATATTTATCCATTGAAATGTTGTTCTTGTGTATCAGACATTCAAAAGGAACAGGGCGATTGCTGATCACAGAGGAGCACGAGCAAAGTATTTGGAAAAGGTAGTGACACCTGATAAATCAAATAGCCCATTAGGTGTAGTTGCAATATCACCTGACCCACAAAACACCCCAACTCTAGCAGACTCTAGCCCTACTACACTGGTCATTTCTGATGCCCCAACTCAGCAGACCCCAACTGCAGCAAACAGTATGATGATGCGAGTTGACATAGCACCAGCTCTACGACAAAAAACCCCCATTCCAGCAAAGAGTACACCAAATCCCTTTTTGAACCAGAGAGAGCCCCAATTGCAGCAAATAGGACCCCTCTTCCGTTTCTTCCTAGTTTAGAAGACGAATCTTATATTCTTGTCAGGAACTTTGTGCGCATCTTTCCTTCATGGAAAGATTATACCGCAGACACAGAACAATTTCCAGTCTTCCTCCGCAACTTACGCGTAAGTAATGTACTAATGTTATTCATGGTAATTATTGCATATGTTTCTGCTGACAGAAGACACAAGATTTCATTCTTTTAAATAGGCGAGGACCAAACTGGATTGTCAAGACGAGCAAGGGTTGGTTGCGCTTTTCAAGCACTCGTTGATGAAGTATAGTTTCTACCTGAGGCAAGCACACTTCGATGGCAAACCTCTAAAAGAAATTTCTGTAAAGTCTCTGGTACTACATTTATCAGACAGTGACTGGAATAATCTTGTTACACATTGGTCTCGTCTGTAGTGTAAGGTACTGTCTATGATATCACATCACAATTTGAACTACATTTATGCATTTGCCTTAACATCTCACTTGTACGAAAATTGTTAGCAGAAGAACACTCATTCTCAAGGGACCACAGAATCTCGCAACTATACTGCACACTGCATTTCTCTTGTGAGTACCTCTTGCCCTGTATGACCATGCTTACTTTCATAGTTGTTTGATTATGTAGCATCACTGCACATGTTAGCCTCGTTATCGTCCATTTGGTGGACATTATAAGATCCGTATGGACTCTTACATAAATTTAGAATCAACCCAATGCTTTTGAAGAGGTTTAGCTCTGTAATCCTCTTGTAAGGACTGAACGTCGTCTATCACTGTACTTACATTAACAGCTACTCCCTCCGTCCCATGATATAAGAACGTTTTGTATAGTACACCAGTGTTCAAAACACTCTTGTATTATGGGAAGAGGGATTGGTTCATTGTGTAGCCTTCTGCATCTTATCTCCCTCGCCCACCATTTACTAAAAAATATCACATCTATATTTGATCTTACCAAAAAGTTGAATACACAGACAATACCAGTGCAGATTTGTAGCCCATTGCTCTTGTCAGTACATTTTGTCATGTAACGCTTGTACTTCCAGGGATTGGTAGTTGATTATGTAGCATCAATCTGCATCTTATCTTCATTATCCTCTATCCCTTCCAGTATTATCATATCTATAATTACTCTCTACAAAATGTAGAGTGCAGGCAATGCTTATGAAGAAGATTATGTGCTGAAATTCTTGAGTTATCCTTCCCTTGACATGGAGAAGGGCATTGTAAAGCCGGTGTTAACTGTTAATGTAAGTCAGTCATTCTAAAGCCTTTATCCTCAACTGCTGTTTAATTTGCTCATACTCCTTATCGTTTACTGCTGTTTAGTTTGCTGTTTCTATGAAAATGCATGTTCGCAAGAACCGTAAGTTCCAAGTTTTACTTGTAAAACCAAATTCCTTATTCATACCATGCACATTACTCAATACTCCCTATATGTATGCTTGTTTTGTGGATCTATAATCCAGTGTGTGGTGAAGCAGCCCACATTTGCACCTTGTCATTATGCTTCTTATGTGATACGTCCATTTTGCATCATGCTTTTATATCGATATTTATTGCATTATGGGCCTTTATTACACGTTATGTCACAATACTTATGCCCATTCTCTCTTATTTTACAAGGTTTACATGAAGAGGGAGAATGCCGACAGCTGGGATTCTGGGCTGGAAAAGGAGCAAATGTTAGAGACCTATTCTGCACAACTCCAAAAGTCTTGAAACTTCACGGAAGTCATTTTTGGAATTAATATAAAATACTGGATGAAGAAAATACCAGAGGGGGGCCACACCCTTGCCACGAGGGTGGGAGGCGCGCCCTACCCCCTGGGCGCGCCCCCTGCCTCGTGGGCCCCCTGGTGGCCCTCCGGTGCCCATCTTCTGCTATATGAAGTCTTTCGTTCGAGAAAAAATCATAAGCAAGCTTTCGTGAAGAAACTCCACCGCCACGAGGCGGAACCTTGGCGGAACCAATCTAGGGCTCCGACAGAGCTGTTCTGCCGGGGAAACTTCCCTCCGGGAGGGGGAAATCATCGCCATCGTCATCACCAACGATCCTCTCATCGGGAAGGGGCCAATCTCCATCAACATCTTCACCAGCACCATCTCCTCTCAAACCCTAGTTAATCTCTTGTATCCAATCTTTGTTCCAAAGCCTCAGATTGGTACCTGTGGGTTGCTAGTAGTGTTGATAACTCCTTGTAGTTGATGCTAGTTGGTTTATTTGGTGGAAGATCATATGTTCAGATCCTATATGCATATCAATACCCCTCTGATTATGAACATGAATATGATTTGTGAGTAGTTACATTTGTTCCTGAGGACATGGGAAAACTCTTGCTATTAGTAGTCATGTGAATTTGGTATTCGTTCGATATTTTGATGAGATGTATGTTGTCTTTCCTCTAGTGGTGTTATGTGAACGTCGACTACATGAACTTCACCATTATTTGGGCCTAGAGGAAGGCATTGGGAAGTAATCAGTAGATGATGGGTTGCTAGAGTGACGGCAGCTTAAACCCTAGTTTATGCGTTGCTTCATAAGGGGCTGATTTGGATCCATATGTTTCATGCTATGGTTAGGTTTACCTTAATACTTCTTTTGTAGTTGCGGATGCTTGCAATAGGGGTTAATCATAAGTGGGATGCTTGTTCAAGTAAGGACAGCACCCAAGCACTGGTCCACCCACATATCAAATTATCAAAGTACCGAACGCGAATCATATGAACGTGATGAAAACTAGCTTGACGATAATTCCCATGTGTCCTCGGGAGCGATTTTCTCTATATAAGAGTTTGTCCAGGCTTGTCCTTTGCAACAAAAGGGATTGGGACATCTTGCTGCACTTTATTTACACTTGTTACTTGTTAGCCGTTAAAAATTACTTTATCACAAAACTATCTATTGCCGATAATCTCAGTGCTTGCAGAGAATACCTTGCTGAAAACCGCTTATCATTTCCTTCTACTCCTGGTTGGGTTCGACATTCTTACTTATCGATAGGACTACGATATATACCCTATACTTGTGGGTCATCAAGACTCTTTTCTGGCGCCGTTGCCGAGGAGTGAAGCGCCTTTGGTAGGTGGAATTTGGAAAGGAAAAATTTATATAGTGTGCTGAAATTTACTGTCACTTGTTACAATGGAAAGTAATCCTTTGAGGGGCTTGTTCGGGGTATCTTCACCCCGACCAGTAGAGCAAAGATTTGCTCCTCAACCTACTGAACCTACTGAAAATTTTTACTTTGAAATTCCTTCAGGTATGACAGAGAAACACTGCATCCTGATTTACACTTAATCAATGTGGATGAAGTTTGTGGATTATTTAAGCTTGCAGGTATGCCCGATGATGTTATCAAGAATAAGGTCTTCCCTTTATCTATGAAGTTAGATGCATTGACATGGTATAGGCTATTTGATGATATGGGATCATGGAACTACAAACGATTGAAACTGGAATTTCATCAGAAGTTTTATCCTATGCATCTTGTTCATCGTGATCGTAATTATATATATAATTTTTGGCCTTGCGAAGGAGGAAGCATGGCTCAAGCTTGGGGGAGGCTTAAGTCAATGTTATATTCATGCCCCAACCATGAGCTCTCAAGAGAAATGATTATTCAAAATTTTTATGCTCGGCTTTCTGACAACAATCGCTCCATGCTCGATACTTCTTGTACTGGTTCTTTTATGATGAAGACTATTGAATTCAAATGGGATTTATTGGAAAGAATTAAATGCAACTCTGAAGATTGGGATCTCGACGAAGGTAAGGAGTCGGGTATAACACCTAAGTTTGATTGTGTTAAATCTTTTATGGATACTGATGTTTTCCGTAAATTTAGCCCTAAATATGGACTTGACTCTGAGATAGTAGCTTCTTTTTGTGAATCTTTTGCTGCTCATGTTGATCTCCCTAAGGATAAGTGGTTTAAATATAATCCTCCCATAGAAGTAAAAGTAGTTGAACCTATTAAAGTTGAAGAAAATACTATCACTTACAATGATCCTATTGTTCCTACTGCTTATATTGAAAAACCACCTTTCCCTGCTAGAATAAAGGATCATGCTAAAGCTTCAACTGTGGTTCGTAAGAGTAATACTAGAACTTATACACCCCCTGAACAAGTTAAAGTTGAACCTAATATTACTATGGTTAAAGATCTCTTGGCTGATAATATTGATGGGCATGTTATTTACTTCTGTGATGAGACTGCTAGAATTGCTAAGCCTGGTGCTAAAGATAAACATAGACCTATGGTAGGCATGCCTGTTATTTCTGTTAAAATAGGAGATCATTGTTATCATGGCTTGTGTGATATGGGTGCTTGTGCTAGTGCAATACCTATTTCCTTATACAAAGAAATTATGCATGATATTGCACCTGCTGAGATAGAAGATATAGACGTTACAATTAAACTTGCCAATAGAGATACTATTTCAACGATTGGGATTGTTAGAGATGTTGAAGTCTTGTGTGGGAAAGTTAAATATCCTACTGATTTTCTTGTTCTTGGTTCCCCACAAGATAGCTTTTGTCCCATTATATTTGGTAGACCCTTCTTGAATACTGTCAATGCTAAGATAGACTGCGAAAAGGATGTTGTTACTATTGGTTTGGATGATATGTCTCATGAGTTTAATTTTTCTAAATTTCGTAGACAACACCGCGATGAGGAATTGTCTAGTAAAGATGAAATTATTGGTCTTGCTTCTATTGTTGTGCCTCCTAATGATCCTTTAGAACAATATTTGCTAGACCATGAAAATGATATGTTTATGAATGAAAGAAGGGAAATAGATGAAGTATTCTGTAAACAGGGACCCATTCTGAAACACAATTTGCCTGTTGAAATCCTAGGGGATCCTCCTCCACCCAAGGGTGATCCCATGTTTGAGCTTAAGCCATTGCCTGATACTCTTAAATATGCCTATCTTGATGAAAAGAAGATATATCCTATTATTATTAGTGCTAACCTTTCAGATAAGGAGGAAGAAAAATTATTGAAAACTCTGAAGAAGCACCGCACTGCTATTGGATATACTCTTGATGATCTTAAGGGCATTAGTCCCACTCTATGTCAACACAAGATAAATTTGGAGAAAGATGCCAAACCGGTTATTGATCATCAACGACGGTTAAATCCTAAGATGAAAGAAGTGGTAAGAAAGGAAATATTAAAGCTCCTTGAAGCAGGTATAATTTATCCCGTTGCTGATAGTCAGTGGGTAAGTCATGTTCATTCTGTTCCTAAGAAGGGAGGTATTACTGTCGTTCCTAATGATAAAGATGAATTGATTCCGCAAAGAATTATTATAGATTATAGGATGGTAATTGATTTCCGCAAATTAAATAAAGCTACTAAAAAATATCATTACCCTTTGCCTTTCATTGATCAAATGCTAGAAAGATTATCCAAACATAGACATTTTTGCTTTCTAGATGGTTACTCTGGTTTCTCTCAAACACCTGTGTCAGCTGATGATCAACCAAAGACCACTTTTACTTGCCCTTTTGGTACTTTTGCTTATAGACGTATGCCTTTTGGTTTATGTAATGCACCTGCTACCTTTCAAAGATGCATGATGGCTATATTCTCTGATTTTTGTGAAAAGATTTTTGTGAGGTTTTCATGGATGATTTCTTCGCTTATGGATCCTCTTTTGATGATTGCTTGAACAACCTTGATCGAATTTTGCAGAGATGTGAAGAAACTAACCTTGTCTTGAAATGGGAGAAATGCCACTTTATGGCTAATGAAGGAATTGTTTTGGGGCATAAAATTTCTGAAAGAGGTATTGAAGTTGATAAAGCTAAAGTTGATGCTATTGAAAAGATGCCATGTTCCAAGGACACCAAAGGTATAAGAAGTTTCCTTGGTCATGCCGGTTTTTATAGGAGGTTCATTAACGACTTCTCAAAAATTTCTCGGCCTTTGACCAATCTATTACAAAAAGATATTCCTTTTGTCTTTGATGATGATTGTGTAGAAGCATTTGAAATACTTAAGAAAGCATTAATTTATGCACCTATTGTTCAGCCACCTGATTGGAATTTACCCTTTGAAATTATGTGTGATGCTAGTGATTATGTTGTAGGTGCTGTTCTAGGGCAAAGAGTTGATAAGAAATTAAATGTTATTCAATATGCTAGTAAAACTCTAGACAATGCCCAGAGAAATTATGCTACTACTGAAAAAGAATTCTTAGCAGTTGTATTTGCTTGTGATAAGTTTAGACCTTATATTGTTGATTCTAAAGTAACTATTCACACTGATCATGCTGCTATTAAATACCTTATGGAAAAGAAAGATGCTAAACCTAGACTTATTAGATGGGTTCTCTTGCTACAAGAATTTGATTTGCATATTATTGATAGAAAGGGAGCTGAGAACCCCGTTGCAGACAACTTGTCTAGGTTAGAGAATGTTCTTGATGACCCACTACCTATTGATGATAGCTTTCCTGATGAACAATTAGCTGTAATAAATACTTCTCGTACTGATCCATGGTATGCTGATTAAGCTAATTACATTGTTGCTAAATTTATACCACCTAGTTTCACATACCAGCAAAAGAAAAAGTTTTTTATGATTTGAGACATTACTTTTGGGATGACCCACATCTTTATAAAGAAGGAGTAGATGGTGTTATTAGACATTGTGTACCTGAGCATGAACAGGAACAGATCCTACGCAAGTGTCATTCCGAGGCTTATGGAGGACACCACGCTGGAGATAGAACTGCACATAAGGTATTGCAATCCGGGTTTTATTGGCCTACTCTCTTCAAGGATGCTCGTAAGTTTGTCTTATCTTGTGATGAATGTCAAAGGATTGGTAATATTAGTAGACGTCAAGAAATGCCTATGAATTATTCAATTGTTGTCGAACCATTCGATGTTTGGGGCTTTGATTATATGGGACCTTTTCCTTCCTCTAATGGGTATACACATATTTTAGTTGCTGTTGATTACGTTACTAAGTGGGTAGAAGCTATTCCAACTAGTAGTGCTGATCATAACACATGTATTAAGATGCTTAAAGAAATTATTTTTCCAAGGTTTGGAGTCCCTAGATATTTAATGACTAATGGTGGTTCACATTTTATTCATGGTGCTTTTCGTAAAATGCTAGCAAAGTATGATGTTAATCATAGAATAGCATCTCCTTACCACCCACAGTCTAGTGGTCAAGTAGAATTGAGTAACAGAGAGCTCAAATTAATTTTGCAAAAGACTGTTAATAGATCCAGAAAGAATTGGTCCAAGCGACTTGATGATGCATTATGGGCCTATAGAACTGCATATAAAAATCCTATGGGTATGTCTCCGTATAAAATGGTTTATGGAAAAGCATGTCACTTACCTCTCGAATTAGAACATAAGGCATATTGGGCCATTAAAGAGCTCAATTATGATTTCAAACTTGCCGGTGAGAAGAGGTTATTTGACATCAGCTCACTTGATGAATGGAGAACCCAAGCCTATGAGAATGCCAAGTTGTTTAAAGAAAAAGTTAAAAGATGGCATGACAAAAGGATACAAAAGCGTGAGTTTAATGTAGGTGATTATGTGTTGCTATACATCTCTCGTTTAAGATTTTTTGCAGGAAAGCTTCTCTCTAAATGGGAAGGTCCTTACGTTATTGAGGAGGTCTATCGTTTTGGTGCCATAAAAATCAACAACTTCGAAGGCACAAATCCAAAGGTGGTGAACGGTCAAAGAATCAAACATTATATCTCAGGTAATCCCATAAATGTTGAAACTAATATTATTGAAACCGTAACCCCGGAGGAATACATAAGAGACACTTTCCAGAACATTTCAGACTCCGAAAAGGAATAGGTACGTGGTACGGTAAGTAAACCGACTCCAAAACAGTTCTAATGGCAAATTTTCTCTGTTTTTGAATATTTAAAAAATAGGAAAATAAGAAGCAGTCTGGGAAGGACACGAGGCTTCCACGAGGGTGGGAGGAGCGCCCTACCCCCCTGGGCGCGCCCCTGCCTCGTGGGCACCTCGTGCGCTCTCCGGACTCCGTTTTCTTGCACGATACTTCTTTTGGTCGGTAAAAATTCATTATATAATCTCCCGAAGGTTTTGACCACCGTATCACGCAAATATCCTCTGTTTTCGTTTCGAGCTGTTTTTCTAACAGATTAGATCACTATGACGTCTCCAAGCGCCCCCAAGGACAAGTTCTTTGAGAAGGTCATCAACCCCTACCTCGCGGAGGTGCTGCAACACCCTCAAACCATTGAGATGCGTGATGGGTTGCTGCACATCCGCGATGTTGAGGGACCAAGGAGGACCGGAAGCGTGGAGACGAGGCTCGAAGCAATGGAACAACAAGTTTTCAAGTGCCAGGGGATGGTGGAACATGGACTCAACGCCAACCACATAATGATCGCGGAGTTCCCCAACAACCACAAGCTGGATGCCAATAACATTGGGGAAACCATCTTCAAGCTTCACGAGAAGATTGAGCATCTCCAAGCCCAAATCTATGACCTGCAAAACCAAAACTCTGAGTATGAATATAGATTCAAAAGGATGAGTTTGGCTGCAGATTTGAGGATCCCGGAGACTCGATCATCCTTCTATGATGGTGAGCCTATGCCTTGGAAGATGGACGACAAGCCCACATCATCAACAACTCCACCACCTTCTTCACCAGCAAAGGACATATAACCACATGGGTATGGGCACTTCCCTTGGCAACTGCCAAGCTTGGGGGAGGTGCCCCGGTATCGTATCACCATCACACTCCTATCTTTACCGTTTTCCTTAGTTCGATCCTTTTAGTAATATCTTGATCTAGTAGAATAAAGTTTTAGTATGATTTAGTTTTGAGTTTTGCTTTATGGTCCCTTTATGTAATCGAGTCCATGAGCTATATATAATAAAGATTAGTGTTGAGTCAAGGGCTTGATTATCCTGCTATGATCTTGAGGGAATAAAAGAAAGAGAAAGAATAAAAAGAAATAAAGAGATCACATTGATCTTATGGAGAGTAATGACTTCACATATAAAGAGTATGATGATTAAAAGTTGTTGAGAGTCGACAAACATAGTTTTGGTCATCGTTGCAATTAATAGGAAGTAATAAAGAAAGAGAGGTTTCACATATAAATATACTATCTTGGACATCTTTTATGATTGTGAGCACTCATTAAAGTATGACATGCTAAAGAGTTGATGTTGGACAAGGAAGACAACATAATGGGTTATGTTTTCTTATATCTGAAATAAAGTATATTGTCATGGATCATCCAACATGTTGAGCTTGCCTTTCTCCCTCATCCTAGCCAATTCTTTGCACCAAGTAGAGATACTACTTGTGCTTCCAAATTCTCTTAAACCCAGTTTTGCCATGAGAGTCCATCATATCTACCTATGGATTGAGTAAGATCCTTCAAGTAAGTTGTCATCGGTGCATGCAATAAAAATTGCTCTCTAAATATGTATGACTTATTAGTGTGGAGGAAATAAGCTTTATACGATCTTGTGATATGGAAGAAATAAAAGCGACGGACTGCATAATAAAGGTCCATATCACAAGTGGCAATATAAAGTGACGTTCTTTTGCATTAAGATTTCGTGCATCCAACCATGAAAGCGCATGAAAACCTCTGCTTCCCTTTGCGAAGGGCCTATCTTTTACTTTTACCTTATGCAAGAGTCACGGTGATCTTCACCTTTCCTTTTACATTTTATCCTTTGGCAAGCACATTGTGTTGGAAAGATCCTGATACATATATCTAATTGGATGTAAGTTAGCATGAGCTATTATTGTTGACATTACCCTTGAGGTAAAAGGTTGGGAGGTGAAACTATAAGCCCCTATCTTTCTCTGTGTCCGATTAAAACTCCGTAACCATAAGTATTGCGTGAGTGTTAGCAATTGTGAAAGACTAAATGATAGTTGAGTATGTGGACTTGCTGAAAAGCTCTTACATAGACTCTTTCCGATGTTATGATAAATTGCAATTGCTTCAATGACTGAGATTATAGTTTGCTGGTTCTCAATGAAGTTTCTGATTCATACTTGACATTGTGAATAGGTTATTACTTGAGCATAAGAAATCATATGACAATATCCATATATGTTGCTGTTATAAGAATGATCATGATGCCCTCATGTCTGTTTTTATTTTTATCGACACCTCTATCTCTAAACATGTGGACATATTTATCGTTATCGGCTTCCGCTTGAGGACAAGCAAGGTCTAAGCTTGGGGGAGTTGATACGTCCATTTTGCATCATGCTTTTATATCTATATTTATTGCATTATGGCTGTTATTACATGTTATGTCACAATACTTATGCCTATTCTCTCTTATTTTACAAGGTTTACATGAAGAGGGAGAATGCCGGCAGCTGGGACTCTGGGTTGGAAAAGGAGCAAATACTAGAGACCTATTATGCACAGCTCCAAAAGTCCTGAAACTTCACGGAAGTCATTGTTGGAATTAATAAAAAATATTGGACGAAGAAAATACCAGAGGGGGGCCACACCCTGGCCACGAGGGTGGGAGGCGCGCCCTACCCCCTGGGCGTGCCCCCTGCCTCGTGGGCCCCCTGGTGGCCCTCCGGTGCCCATCTTCTGCTATATGAAGTCTTTCGTCCGAGAAAAAATCATAAGCAAGTTTTCGGGAAGAAACTCCGCCGCCACGAGGAGGAACCTTGGCGGAACCAATCTAGGGCTCCGGCAGAGCTGTTCTGCCAGGGAAACTTCCCTCCGGGAGGGGGAAATCATCCCCATCGTCATCACCAACGATCCTCTCATCGGGAGGGGGCCAATCTCCATCAACATCTTCACCAGCACCATCTCCTCTCAAACCGTAGTCCATCTCTTGTATCCAACCTTTGTCCCAAAGCCTCAGATTGGTACCTGTGGGTTGCTAGTAGTGTTGATTACTCCCTGTAGTTGATGCTAGTTGGTTTATTTGGTGGAAGATCATATGTTCAGATCCTATATGCATATCAATACCCCTCTGATTATGAACATGAATATGATTTGTGAGTAGTTACGTTTGTTCCTGAGGACATGGGAGAACTCTTGCTATTAGTAGTCATGTGAATTTGGTATTCGTTCGATATTTTGATGAGATGTATGTTGTCTTTCCTCTAGTGGTGTTATGTGAACGTCGACTACATGAAATTCACCATTATTTGGGCCTAGAGGAACGCATTGGGAAGTAATAAGTAGATGATGGGTTGCTAGAGTGATAGAAGCTTAAACCCTAGTTTATGCGTTGCTTCGTAATGGGTTGATTTGGATCCATATGTTTCATGCTATGGTTAGGTTTACCTTAATACTTCTTTTGTAGTTGCAGATGCTTGCAATAGGGGTTAATCATAAGTGGGATGCTTGTTCAAGTAAGGACAGCACCCAAGCACCGGTCCACCCACATATCAAATTATCAAAGTACCGAACGTGAATCATATGAACGTGATGAAAACTAGCTTGACGATAATTCCCATGTGTCCTTGGGAGCGCTTTTCTCTATATAAGAGTTTCTCCAGGCTTGTCCTTTGCTACAAAAGGGATTGGGCCATCTTGCTGCACTTTATTTACACTTGTTACTTGTTACCCGTTACAAATTACTTTATCAGAAAACTATCTGTTACCGATAATCTTAGTGCTTGCAGAGAATACCTTGCTGAAAACCGCTTATCATTTCCTTCTGCTCCTCGTTGGGTTCGACACTCTTACTTATCGAAAGGACTACGATAGATCCCCTATACTTGTGGGTCATCATTATGTTGACATGGTAATCCAGTAGTGTGGTGAAGCTCCCCGCATTATGAACAATGCCAAATTATGCTATTGATATTTTGAACTTACTCTTTATTTTCTAATTTGAAATTGTATGGAATTGACAGCACAGTTATCATCTTTGTTTATACACGTGCAAAACCTGCCATCTCTCTGCTTGTTTCAGGGTCATATGCCTGATGGCATGCACAAGTGTGCTGAAGGCTGTGAGACAAACCCAACATATATTGCAGCAAAGAAGGCAAAACATCTTGAAGATAGCTAGACAACCCTGAAGTCTTGTATTGATGCAGTGTACAAGTTACTTGAGACTAGCAGTCAGACAAGCTCACAGAATTCGCTGTCTGAATCAGTTCGACTTCTTCAGTCCAAGTTCTAGCAGAAAGGCATTCTGCAACTCAACCTCAACTTGAAGTCCTATCTCTAAGAAAGATTGCGGAGAACACCAATGAGAACCTCATTGCTAAACAACTACACCTGGAACCTATGACCGACATGCTAGGCAGGTTTCACAGCCTTGCTCGGTATCTTGCGCAGCAGTTCCCGTGCAAGCCTAACCTTTCTTGAACTATCTTGGAAGTGGTCTCGGTTTAGTATTATTTTGTTACGCTGCAATGGTGCCCAGTTTTTGTAATCTGCTTCTTCGTTGCGCTTTATGATCACTGGTCGCGAACTTCGATGCCCAGTGGATGTAATATACCTTAAATATTTTATTGTATAGTGTAGGTTTATTCTTAGTTACTATGCCGTAATTTCTTTATTGTATAGAGTAGGTTTGTTCTTTATTCCTACTAATTACTGCCATCACTCGCTATCTAAAAAAATCTGATGTAGTCGACCGGGCCGAAACATTCGCCTCTAACGGGCCTGGTTTTTAGCGGGCCACAATTGGGCCAGCCTGCATCTTTCTTGGGCCTGAATGGCCATTGGGGCCTTCACACTTTGCGCCAGGCCCACAACTTACTCCGGCTTATATTCGGCCCAAATTTTAGTTGGGCCTTTTGTGGACCCAACGCTTACTTTGGCCCACGTAGCGTTGGGCCATTAACAGGCTGAATATTCTTCTTGCATGTTACGGCCCCGAAGAAACCATGGGCCTTTAGCAGGCCGAAATGCATGTTGGGCCTCAATTTTCACTAGTCGTCGACGGGCCTTCAGCAGGCTGAAATGTAGACCGGGCCTTTTTTGGCCCAGTTATATGACGGGCCATTACTGGGCTGAAACATATCTCGGGCCTTAGTTGGCCCACTGATATCATCGGCCTTTAACAGGGCGAAAGCTTAGTACAGGCATCAACAGGCCGAATCATACGACAGGCCTTTAACAGGCCCAAAGCCACGTTGGGCTGAACTGTTGCCACCTTTATCACGGGCCATTAGTTGGCCGGATGTTGTGTCGGACCATATATGGCTAGGGATGGCAACGGGCCCCATACCCGCCAAACCCGTGGGGATTTCATCTATTAGGGGGTGGGGATGGGCGAAAAACATCCCCATGGGAATATTTACTAAACTAATTTATTCCCCATAGGGTACAACGGGGATGGGGACGATATCCTATTCCCCAGACCCAATACCCATCGGGGACCCGGTTAGTAACTGCGACACTGTGGTCAACCATAAAATATTCACAACAAACTTGCGAAAACAAAAAAAAGCTCTGAAAAAAGCCTTAAACCTATCTCACATCCTCACCTCAGCTGCCACCATGACCAAGAAGTCAATACGAGCTAGATAGGCATTAGCAGGACAAGGACAACACCATGTGTGTCTGTTGATTATAGGGTGTCATATTATGTGAACTCCTTCATCTAGACTCCTTCATTTGTTGCTTCCGAAGCAGCTATGTACTCCGCTTCACACGTAGATCCTGCCACGACGCTTTGCTTGGAACTGCATCAACTGATAGCTCCACCATTCAATATAAATACGTATCCGGTTTGCGACTTAGAGTCGTCCGGATCAGTGTCAAAGCTTGCATCGACGTAACAGTTTACGACGAGCTCTTTGTCACCTCCATAAATGGGAAACATATCCTTAGTCCTTTTCAGGTATTTCAGGATGTTTTTGACTGCTGTCCAGTGATCCACTCCTGGATTAATTTGGTACCTCCCTGCTAAACTAATAGCAAGGCACACATCAGGTCTGGTACACATCATTGCATACATGATAGAACCTATGGCTGAAGCGTACGGAATGACTTTCATTTTCTCTCTATCTTCTGCAGTGGTCAGGCATTGAGTCTGACTCAACTTCACACCTTGTAACACTGGCAAGAACCCTTTCTTTGCTAGATCCATTTTGAACTTCTTCAAAACTTTATCAAGGTATGTGCTTTGTGAAAGTCCAATTAAGTGTCTTGATCTATCTCTATAGATCTTGATGCCCAATATATAAGCAGCTTCACCGAGGTCTTTCATTGAAAAATTATTATTCAAGTATCCTTTTATGCTATCCAGAAATTCCGCATCATTTCCGATCAACAATATGTCATCCACATATAATATCAGAAATGCTACAGAGCTCCCACTCACTTTCTTGTAAATACATGCTTCTCAAAAAGTCTGTATAAAACCATATGCTTTGATCACACTATCAAAGCGTATATTCCAACTCTGAGAGGCTTGCACCAGTCCATAAATGGATCGCTGGATCTTGCACACTTTGTTAGCACCTTTTGGATTGACAAAACCTTCTGGTTGCATCATATACAACTCTTCTTTAAGATATCCAATAAGGAATGCAGTTTTGACATCCATTTGCCAAATTTCATAATCATAAAATGCAGCAATTGCTAACATGATTCGGACAGACTTAAGCATTGCTACGGGTGAGAAGGTCTCATCGTAGTCAACTCCTTAAACTTGTCGAAAACCTATTGCAACAAGTTGAGCTTTGTAGACAGTAACATTACCGTCAGCGTCAGTCTTCTTCTTGAAGATCCATTTATTCTCTATGGCTTGTCGATCATCGGGCAAGTCAACCAAAGTCCACACTTTGTTCTCATACACGGATCCCATCTCAGATTTCATGGCCTCAAGCCATTTCACGGAATCTGGGCTCATCATTGCTTCCTCATAGTTCGTAGGTTCATCATGGTCAAATAACATGACCTCCAGAACAGGATTTCCGTACCACCCTGGTGCGGATCTTACTCTGGTTGACCTACGAGGTTCGGTAGTAACTTGATCTGAAGTTTCATGATCATCATCATTAGCTTCCTCACTAATTGGTATAGGGATCACAGGAACTGATTTCTGTGAGGAACTACTTTCCAATTCGGGAGCAGGTACAATTACCTCATCAAGTTCTACTTTCCTCCCACTCAATTCTTTCGAGAGAAACTCCTTCTCTAGAAAGGATCCATTCTTAGCAACGAATATCTTGCCTTCGGATCTGTGATAGAAGGTGTACCCAACAGTCTCCTTTGGGTATCCTATGAAGACACATTTCTCCGATTTGGGTTCGAGCTTATCAGGTTGAAGATTTTTCACATAAGCATCGCAGCCCCAAACTTTAAGAAACAACAGCTTAGGTTTCTTGCCAAACCACAGTTCATATGGTGTCGTCTCAACGGATTTAGATGGTGCCCTATTTAACGTGAATGGAGTTGTCTCTAAAGCATAACCCCAGAACGATAGTGGTAAATCAGTAAGAGACATCATAGGTCGCACCATATCTAATAAAGTATGATTACGACGTTCGGACACACCATTACGCTGTGGTGTTTGATTGCTCCCTGACTATAGCGCCAGAAAGCTCCTGCCTGCTAGGACTACGTCGGTATTTCCCCAAAGAGGAAGGGATGATGCAGCATAGCGACGGTAGGTATTTCCCTCAGTGATGAAACCAAGGTTATCGCACCAGTAGGAGAACCAAGCAACACAACGTAAACAGCTCCTGCACACAAATAACAAATACTCACAACCCGACGTGTTAAAGGGGTTGTCAATCCCTTTCGGGTAACGATGCCAGAAATTGCGTGTTGACGAGAGAAAGATGTAATAGGTTGAAATAATAGATCGCAAATAAAATAAAGTGCAGAAAAGTATTTTTTATTTTTGGTTTAATAGATCTGAATAAAAATGCAAAGGAAAAGTAGATCGCAAAGCAAATATATGAGAAAGAAGACCCGGGGGCCGTAGGTTTCACTAGTGGCTTCTCTCGAGAAAAATAGCAAACGGTGGGTAAACAAATTACTGTTGGGCAATTGATAGAACCTCAAATAATTATGACGATATCCAGGCAATGATCATTACATAGGCATCACGTCCAAGATTAGTAGACCGACTCCTGCCTGCATCTACCACTATTACTCCACACATCGACCGCTATCCAACATGCATCTAGTGTATTAAGTTCATGGAAAACGGGGTAATGCAATAAGAACGATGACATGACGTAGACAAGATCTACTATGTAGAGACAGACCCCATCGTTTTATCCTTAGTAACAACGATATATACGTGTTGTTTCCCTTTCTGTCACTGAGATCAAGCACCGTAAGATCGAACCCACTACCGGGCACCTCTTCCCATTGCAAGATAAATAGATCAAGTTGGCCAAACAAAACCCAAATACGAGGCTATAAGAGATCGTGCATATAAGAGATCAAAGAAACTCAAATAACTTTCATGGATATAAAAAGATATAACTGATCATAAACTCGAAGTTCATCAGATCCCAACAAACACAGCGCAAAAAGAGTCACATCATATGGATCTCCAAGAGACCATTTTATTGAGAATTCAGCGAGAGAGAGGAAGCCATCTAGCTACTAACTACGGACCCGAAGGTCTACAAAGAACTACTCACGCATCATTAGAGAGGCACCAATGGAGGTGGTGAACCCCATCCGGGATGGTGTCTAGATTGGATCTGGTAGTTCTGGACTCTTCGGCGGCTAGATGAATATTTCGTCGACTCCCCTAGGGTTGTGGTATTTTTGGGGTATTTATAGAGCAAAGAGACGGTCCGGTGGGCACCAGAGGTGGGCACAACCCACTAGGGCGCGCCTGGGCCTCCTGGCGCACCCTAGTGGGTTGTCCCCTCCTCAGGACTCCCCCCAGGTGCAACCAGGACCCAACATCTTCCTTTTGGTGCATTAAATCATCGTGGAGTTTCGTTACATTTGGACTCCATCTGATATTGATTTCCTGCGATGTAAAAAACATGCAGAAAACAACAACTGGCACTTGGCACTATGTCAATAGGTTAGTACCAAAAAATTATATAAAATGATTATAAAACATCCAAGATTGATAATAAAACAACATGGAACAATCAAAATTATAGATACGTTGGAGACGTATCAGCATCCCCAAGCTTAACTCCTGCTCGTCCTCGAGTAGGTAACACTACTGGAATCAGCAGATTTGCCATCTGCCGACTCTTTGCCGTCAGCTAGCTGACGGCAAAGGAAGGCTTTGCCATCAGCCACCAGAAAGCGGACGGCAAAGATAGGGTTTGCCATCAGCCGTATCTTTGCCGTCTGCTAGCTGACGGCAAAGAGGGTGGGTGGCGGGCTTACGAGGACAACCTAATGGCCAGTTTCTTTGCCGTCTACTGGCGGACGGCAAAAATTCTTTGCCGTCCGCCAGCGGACGGCAAAGAGAAAGCACACCACGCGGATCGATCACACGGATCGATGACATGGCATGATCTGCTGCACACATGCATCTCCACATCACAAAACTGATGCGGCCCATCCCACGCCCCCACCACCCACTCTCTCTCCCTTATCCTCCTGAGAGCCACCCCCACCACGATATGTCTCCCTTCTCTCTCGTACGCCTCTGCTCCCCGCCTCTCGTCGCCCCATCCGGCCGCCGTCCCCGGCTCCCGTCGCCCCCTTCCGGCCACCACCTTGCCCGCCGGCACGGCCCCTTCTCTCTTCTCCCCCGACGCCGCCGTGCCCGGCCCCGTCCCCGTTTTCCCCCGCCGGCCCCGGCCCCCATCGCCCCCTTCCGGCCACCACCTCGCTCGCAGGCGCAGGCCCCTTCTCTCTTCGCCCTCGACGCCGCCGTGCCTGGCCCGGTCCCCGTTTGCCCCTGCCACCTCGAGCAGCGGTAGCTCTGCCCGCACCCAAGGGTGCTGGGTGCTGGCCCTCATCGAAGGGAGGGGTCGCAACCGGATCCAGCGCCCGGATGACCTCCGGCGCAGCCGCGGGCGGATTGGAGCTCCTCGTTAAATCAAATCTCTTATAATTTGTTTGTGTATACTCTAGTGTTTGTGGGTAATGTATTGTGAAATTCATTCCTCGATTCTTGGAGCAAGTGTTGATGGTACTGTAGTGTTTATCGTCGTCCGTTCATTCCTCTTGTCGGTTTGTATTGTTGGAGTACTGCTCGCCGGGCACCGGACACACCAAACGCAGGACGCCGGACAGGCTGCTCACCGAACGTTTTCTTTAATATTTACTAAGTTCTTTGTCGTCCGTGATTTTACGAGGCTGACGGCAAAGATTGCGTTTGGCAGACGGCAAAGGGAGGGCATCTTTGCCGTCAGCCGCTGATGGCAAAGGCCCCTTTGCCGTCCGCTTCAGAAAGCAGCCGGCAAAGAAGCTCTTTACCGTAGCCTACTTTGCCGGAGCCTTTTGCCGTCCGCCATCCTTGCCTTTGCCGTCTGCCGTGGCAGACGGCAAAGTAGCTGATTCCTGTAGTGTAAGTGATAAAAACAAAATTTTTGATGTGGAGTGATGTTTATCAAGTCATATCATATTCTTTTCTTTATAGCATGGACATTTGGATTTTTTATGTGATTCAAAGCAATAGTCTAGTTTTGACATAATAATTTAGATACTCAAGCATATCAACAAGTAACCATGTCTTTCAAAATATCAACGCTAAAATAAGTTATCCCTAGCTCATCATGCTCAAACATTGATCCATTCATGAAACACACTCGAATATTAGCTACACCCAATACTTAAGCATGATCATATTGCCTCTTAGTTGGTGCTTTTATAAGAGAAGATGGAGACTCAAATTGAAAAATAAAAATTGCATAGAGTAAAAGAAAGGCCCTTCGCAGAGGGAAGTAGGGATTTGTAGAGGTGCCAGGGGTCAAAGCGAAAAATTAGAGATAAAAACATTTAGGGAGGTGTATCCATCCCACCAACGAAAACGAGGTAGAGCTACAAACACTTTCCATGCTAGATATGCCATAGGCGGTTCCCAAACAGAAAATAAAGTTTATTCCTTTTTCCACCATACTTTCACTTTCCATGGCTAACAGTATCCACATCTGCCTTCCATACCAACACTTTCCAAGGAATTTATTATTTGACAACATAAAATAAATTCATGTTTGCATTTCTGGACTGGGCACCCCTAAAACATTTGCCTTACTCTCGTGCAATGACAAGTGAATAAACACTCATCGTGAGGATAACACATCCAGCATGGAAAATATTAGCCACATGTTACCGTTCCGTGAGCGAAACAAAATACACAAAAGAGAAGTTTATTTTGAAAATTAGAGATGGCACATGCAAATTTGCTTAGAACAGCAAAAGAATATTGCATATAGGTAGATATAGGGGACTCATGTGGCAAAACTGGTTTAAAAGATTTTGGATGCACAAGTAGAGATCATACTTGGTGCAAAATGAAGGCTAGCAAAAAGATTGAGAAGCGACCAACCAAGAAACGAATAATCTCATAAGGAAGCATTAAGCATAATTAACACCGAATAATGCACCACAAGTAGGATATAATTTCATTGCATGATTATTGACTTTCGTACTTGTATAGGGAATCACAAACCTTAACATCAATATTCTTACTAGAGCACAATTACTCATCAACATAACTCACATATCACATCATCATATCTCAAAACTATTACTAAGAATCAAGTTTATTTTGTCCAATGATCTTCATGACATTTTTACATTATCCTTCTTGGATATCTATCACTTTGGGACTATTTTTCATGTGTTGCTTTTCATAAGCTCAAACAAATATAAGTGAAGATCATGAGCATAAAATTTTTCTTTCTCTCAAAATAATTTAAGTGGAGCAAGAGAGAATTTCTTCAAAATTTTACTACCTCTAAAATAAATCTAAGTGAAGCAAGAGAGCATTTCTTCAAAAATAACTAAGCACACCATGCTCAAAAAGATATAAGTGAAGCACTAGAGCAAGTCCTAGCTCATAAAAGATTTAAGTGAAGCATAGAGAGCAATTCTAACAAGTCATGATATAATTTTGGCTCTCTCAAATAGGTGTGTCCAGCAAGGATTGATGACTTAAAAGACAAAATAAAACAAGCAAAGACACAAATCATACAAGACGCTCCAAGCAAAACACATATCATGTGACAAATAAAAATATAGCCTCGAGTAAAATACCGATGGTCGTTAGAAGAAAGAGGGGATGCCACTCGGGGGCATCCCCAAACTTAGTTGGTTGCTCATTCTTGGATAATAGCTTCGGATGCCGGGGCATCCCCAAGCTTACGCTCTTCTATCCTTCTTTCATCCATCGTAAGAAAACCCAAAACTTGAAAACTTCAATCACACAAAACTCAACAAAACCTTCGTGAGATCCGTTAGTAAAAGAAAGCAAACCACTACTATAAGTGATGTATCAAACCAATTCATATTTTGTTTTTGTATTATATCTACTATATTCCAACTTTTCTATGGCAAAAACTCATCAAAGAAGACCATAGAGCCATCAAAATAAGCACACAACACAAAGAAAACAGAATCTGTCAAAACAGAACAGTCTGTAGTAATCTGAAACTTTCGAAGACTTCTTTAACTCCAAAAATTATGAAAAATAAGGATAACTAGGTTACTTTGTATATTGATCTACTGCAAAGAGAATTGGCATTTTATCACGTTCTGGTGATTTTTAACAATTGTTTCCGTGAACACCAAAGTTTTTTTTTCAGCAAGATCAAACAACTATCACCCAAGAAGATCCTACAGGCTTTACTTGGCACAAACACTAATTAAAACATAAAAAACACAATCATACCAGTAGCATAATTGTGTAAACACACAAGAACAGAAAGCAAAAAGCAAAAATAAATTTTATTCATTGGGTTGCCTCCCAACAAGCGCTATAGTTTTACGCCCTTAGCTAAGCGTAAGGCAAGGATCTAAGTTTTTTCATCTTTGGTTTGAGATCTATAATATTCCCTCATGATTGATTCATAAGGTGGCCTGATTTTTGTTCTAGGAAAGTGTTCCATACCCTTCCTCAAAGGAAATTGGAACTTGATATTGCCTTCTTTCATATCAATCACGACACCGATAGTGCGTAAAAACGGTCTACCAAGAATAATTGGACGAGACGGATTGCACTCAATATCAAGAACAATAAAATCTATGGGCACATAATTCCTATTTGCAAGAATAATAACATCATTAATTCTTCCCATAGGCTTTTTAATAGTTGAATCCGCCAAGTGCAAATTCAAGGAACATTCTTCAAGATTGGTAAGACCAAGCACATCACATAAAGATTTCAGAATTGTAGAAACACTAGCACCCAAGTCACACAAAGAAAAACACTCATAATTTTTAATCTTGACTTTGATAGTAGGTTCCCATTCATCATGCAATTTTCTAGGAATTGAAACTTCTAATTCCAAATTTTCTTCCAAAGCTTTCATCATAGCATCAACAATATGTTTAGTAAAAGCTTTGTTTTGTTCATAAGCATGGATTGCAACAAAGAAGTACAATCAATAAAAGAGCAACTATCATAATTAAAGTCGTTGTAATCCAAAAGAGTGGGTGCATCACTAGCTAAAGTTTTGACCTCTCCAAACCCACTTTTATCAATTTTCTCAACAAGATTTTCGCCCTCCGAAATATTGACGCCTTCTACCTAAAGTTGACTCTTCCCCAGTCCCTTTTTCATCAATCTTATCTTGACTAAACAAGGAATCAATAGAAGAAACACCAATCATTTTAAGATCTTCATCATTTTTGCAAGAATGATTACTAGAAAAAGCTTTCTCTAAAAATTCTCTTTTAGCTCTAAGCATAGCAGTTCTTTTCTTACTTTCGTCCATAGAAACATAAAGAGCTTTAATTGATTCATCAACTTTAGGCACAAAAAATTTCAACTTGAGATTTTCAACATCAAGAGCAATTCTATCAACACTTCTAGACAAATCATCAATCTTATTCAACTTTTCTTCTATGGAAGTGTTGAAAACTTTTTGTTTGTTAATAAATTCCTTAATATTGTTCTCAAGATCAGAGGTGTTCCTATTATTATTGTAAGATTGATTTCCATAGGAATTGCCATAATTATTAGAGGAATTACTTGGAAACGGCCTAGGATTAAAATTACCTCTATAAGCATTGTTGTTGAAATTATTGCGAGAAATAAAATTCACATCAATGGCATCACTATTTTGCTCAATCAAAGTAGACAAAGGCATATCATTAAAATCAATAGGAGCACTTTTACTAGCAACCAATTTCATAAGAGCATCAACTTTATCACTCAAAGAAGAAATTTCTTCAACCGAATTAACTTTTTTACTAGTAGGAGCTCTTTCGGTATGCCATTGTGAATAATTTGCCATAATATTATCAAGCAATTTGGTGGCTTGACCCAAATTAATTTCCATAAAATTTCCACCCGCGGCGGAATATAAAAGATTGCGAGAAACAAAATTCAACCCCGCATAAAGTTTTTTTGTATGATCATCCAAAGATTTAACCCATGAGTTGGGCAATTCCTTAGCATCATTATCATCCTTTCCCAAGACTGTGCAGCATGTTCATGTTCAAGTTGCTTGAAATTCATGATCTGAGTTCTAAGGGAAATATTTTTTGCGGGTGGAAAATACTTAGTGATAAAAGCATATTTGCACTTATTCCAAGAATTGGTACTATTGCGTGGCAAAGAAGAGAACCAAATTTTTGCAGAATCACGCAAATAAAACGGAAATAATTTCATCTTCACCACATCATTGTCCACATCTTTTTTCTTCTGCATATCGTATAATTCCACGAAGGTATTAAGATGGGACGCGGCATCCTCATTAGGAGTACCGGAAAATTGGTCTTTCATAACAAGATTCAGCAAATCAGTATTAACATCACAAGACTCCACACTAGTGGCGGGAGGAGCAAACGGAGTGTCAATAAAATCATTGTTGTTGGTATTTCAGAAGTCACGTAACTTGGTGTTCTCTTGAGTCATGATGACCACACAACAAGATTGCACTCAAAAGCATATCCGGCAAGAAAACGGCGAACGGAAAAAAAGAGGCGAATAAAACGGCAAATTTTTGTGAAGTGGGGGAGAGGAAAACGAAAGGAAAATAGCAAATAATGTAAATTGCGAGGAGATGAGATTTCTGATTAGGAACCTGGTTATGTTGAAGATCCTCCCTGGCAACGGCGCCAGAAATTCCTTTTGATTGCTCCCTGGCTATAGCGCCAGAAAGTGTTGGGGAACGTAGCAATAATTCAAAATTTTCCTACGTGTCACAAAGATCAATCTAGGAGATACTGGCAACAAGAGAGAAGGAGTGCATCTTCATACCCTTGAAGATCGCTAAGCGGAAGTGTTACCAGAACGCGGTTGATGGAGTCGTACTCGCGGCGATTCAAATCGCGAAAGATCCGATCTAGCGCCGAGCGGAAGCGATACAGCCCTGGGACATCTCCTCCTTCTTGATCCAGCAAGGGGAGAGGATAAGTTGAGGGAGAACTCCAGCAGGACGACGGCATGGCGGTGATGGAGCTCGTGGTTCTCCGGCATAGCTTCGCAAAGCACTACGGAGGAGGAGGAGGAGTTGGAGGAGGAGAGGGCAGCACCAGGGAAGGGGTGCGGCTGCCCTATCTCTCCCTCACTATATATAGGGGGAAGGGGGTGGAGGAGGCGCCCTAGGGTTCCCTAGGGGAGGGGTGGCGGCCACAGGGGAAACCCTAGATGGGTTTGGGTGCCCCCACCCCTAGGAAACTTGCCCCCCAAGCCGGGAGGGGCGGCTGCCCTAGGGGAGGCGCCCCCACCTCCCCAGGTTACATGAGAGGGGTTGGGAGGGGTGCACAGCCCCTTAGTGGGCTGGTGTGCCCCCTCCCCTTGGCCCATAAGGCCCCCCAACGCTTGCCGGGGCCTCCGAAACAGCTTTCGGTCACGCTGGTCGTCACCCGGTACTCCCAGAACAATTCCGGACTCCAATACCCTTTGTCCAATATATCGATCTTCACCTCCAGACCATTTCGAGGTTCCTCGTCACATCCGGGATCTCATCCGGGACTCCGAACAACCTTCGGTAACCACATACTATTTCCCATAACAACTCTAGCGTCACCGAACCTTAAGTGTGTATACCCTACGGGTTCGGGAACCATGCAGACATGACCGAGACAACCTCCGGCCAATAACCAGTAGCGGGATCTGGATACCCATATTGGCTCCCACATGTTCCATGATGATCTCATCGGATGAACCACGATGTCAGGGATTCAATCAATCCCGTATACAATTCCCTTTGTCTATCGGTATGTTACTTGCCCGAGATTCGATCGTCGGTATCTCCATACCTCGTTCAATCTCGTTACCGGCAAGTCTCTTTACTCATTACGTAACGCATGATCCCGCGACTAACTCCTTAGTCACATTGACCTCATTATGATGATGCATTACCGAGTGGGCCCAGAGATACCTCTCCGTCATACGGAGTGACAAATCCCAGTCTCGATTCGTACCAAGCCAACAGACACTTTCGGAGATACCTGTAGTGCACCTTTATAACCACCCAGTTACGTTGTGACGTTTGGTACACCCAAAGCATTCCTACGGTATCCGGGAGTTGCACAATCTCATGGTCTAAGGAAACGATACTTGACATTAGAAAAGCTATAAAAATATAATTCTAGGGATGGCCCCTCCCACCTCTCCACCCCCTCATGGCGACTCCCATGGCGACTCCGGCCTCTGGCCCTAGTTGCCCCTCCCGGCGCTCCCAATGGACGGCCTCCTCCATTGGGATTTCTCCCCGGGCCTCAAGGTCGAGGACCAGGTGCGTAAACGTTTTGGATCTACCGTCCACTTCGTCCCAAACCCTAACTCCAAGGAATTCTTCCTTGAAGTTTCCTTCTCCTCGGCCTCTTTTCCTCTCTCGGTTGAATCTATGGGATTGGCATTACAATCTTGCATTGGAGGACTTAGTGATGGATTCAATGTTCTACATTTGAGTGATCGTCGTTTTTGGTTCTCAGTGGCTTCCAATCGGGTGGGTCATTTCATTTTTGGCCTACGAGATCGCATCTGGCCGGACTTCATATGTCATTTCCACCTCCATCGAGGTGCAAATTCTCGGTCTCGGACCGTTGGTTGGCATGCGGATACTGAACTCAATGGCTTGGCATCTTCGCCTGGCCTGGCAATTCAATCCAAATGGCTCGTCTCCAACTCCAAGAATGGTATTGATCCAGCATCGCTCATGGTTTTTCATAAATTGGGGTTGGTTCACTCGCCGACGGTGACTCATTCCGGCGCCGGCCCCTCCCCGGATATATCTTTTAGAAGTTTATCGGGGCCGGATTCTCAGGAACGTCCCTATCCTTTTCGTATTGGGGCCATCAATATACCGAATTTGTCCGGATCTCATGTCACGTTGCCATCCTTTCGTGGACATCGGTTTTATCAGGGATTGTGGGATAATATTCCTGAAGAAACGCTTTTTCATATTCTTGATGGTTGGCAAGCTAGATATGAGAATGAGAGTGTCAAGTTAATGGTGGGTATCTCTAGCATACCCACGAAGGATTATATTTTTAAACGGCTTAAGCACTGTTCTCATTGTGATAGGTTTGGTCACTCACCTTCAGTTTGCACGGGTATATTTTGCCAAAAGTGTGGGGACATCTCTGGAAATTTTTTGTGCTATTCTTCAGATTCAGTGCCATCTGTTAATCCGACCCCGTCACGTCATGTGCCATGCATATTGCGCCGCTCCTTATTAAGTTTGACCTGCCTGGCCTGCTCAGCTTCTGGTCATCAGACCGCTCACTGCCCTGGGCTCCGCCGATGCCCGCTTTGTCAACACCTTGGCCATAGGGCCCATCAGCCCAACCTATGTGGTCGGTTGCCTAAAGTGCGTTGGACACATGTTGGACCGCATGCATCTACTTCTGTTGAGATCCTACCTAGGAAAATCCCGCTATCTTCTATGGCAGATAACCCTGCGGAAGTTGGTATGACCCGTACTATTCGGGATACACAGGTACACAAGGTTTGGGTTCAGAAACAGAATATCTCATGCCTATCGAACGTGGCTCCTTCCCATTGCTTGCCGATACGACTCCCTCCCACTTGTGTAGTCAATTCCGCCTGCCAGCCTCCCCAATCGACTGCAGAGACACCCCCCCTCGAGCACGCCACCACTGCCACCTCCACCAAAAACCACCATCGGCTCCTCCCCGCCGGCGGTTCCTGCTCGTTGCCAACGGATTGTAGACATGGCAAACTTCCCGGTGCGCCCGTTCGACTTTGCTCCGGTGGGATCGACCTTTGATAGAGGCCTAGCTCATCGCGTGCAGCGTCATGTCATGGTGGTGGATGATCCTCCGCTCAATCACGATAGGTATGCCATCGTCTCCGTCCATCCCCCAGTGCCTGATCACCAGAGGGAGTTCTGGCTGGCTGAAGTCTGCCGCATTATTACTGTTGATCTGGAGTACGATCTGCTAGATGATTTTGTCTATCCGCTTGGCATTGGGTGTGTGGTTTTTGCGGATATGGAAAGCAGAGATGCTGTGATTCGGGAGGGACCTCATGCCTTGACCGATGATTCCACGTTCTCTTTAGTCCCGCATGATGAAGGTCTTAATATGCGCATGCCTGCTTTTGAGTATGAAGTTTGGATTATGTTTCTTGCTTTCCCTATGGATTATCAGACAGAGCATTACATTCATAAGGTTGTCTCCAACTTTGGTAAACAGCTTGTGTGGCCGCGCCCAGGACAGAACAAAGCACGTGTTCTAGTTAAGTGTCATATTAAGGATGTTGCTGAGGTTCCGCACAGTCTTTTGATCACTCATGTTGGTTTGCTGCCGGGGATTGGCCGTTCGTGGTCTGTCCCAGTGTATGCTCTTAATGGCAGAAACACCATCCCCAATCTAGTTAGTACAGAAGAAGCTCCTCCTCTCCTCAATGCATCACCGCACCCGTATCAGCTCCCGTTTTACACTCTTATGCAGCAGGCCAGGCTAGATGAGATTGCTGCATAAGAGGCGCTGAATGAGGCTGCTTGGAATGCCCATGCACAAGAACAGGAACAGATTCAGGAAAATGGTTGGCGTGCTTGGCCAGTTGTTCCTACTCCTTATTCAGGTTTCAGTTTCCGAACCTTTTTCCAGTATGATGGGCCGTCGCTGATGGATGGTGTTGATCCAGAACATAACATTCATGATAATTTGTCTGATGTCTGGCCGTCTAAGGAGGAAATTGAGGAGGTTGAAGCTCTGGCTGATGGTTTTGTTCTTGGGAACTCACGGGCACGTTCAGCTTTTTTCAGAGCTGGTGGTGGGTCAGTTAATCTCATGGTTGTTCTTAATCAGGATTTTCTGCTTTGGATTGGAGATATGCTCAAACGCATGTATACTCGGGCACTTTCTGATGCGCAGTCTGAGCATGTCATGCTTCCTCTCAACCCCTTCAGGGTTATTCAGAATCACCTGAACTCTGTATGCGCAGTGTGGCTGTCAAATATGGTACCTGAGCAGGATTTCATGTCTATGGTCTTTGGTGCATCTTTCCAGTTGGGAGCCAACATTATTCCTCGCAGTCTGCTGCAAGAGGACACACCTGACACTGCTAGGGTGGTTGAGGAGGAGTGGATCCTGGCTGATCGATCTCCTGGACTTAAGGCTATCACGGCACATTTCACTTCTGAACCTGATGATTCTCAGCCAGCCCATGTCGATGTACCTGCTCATGGAACTGCTCTCCAGCAACTTGCGTCTTCGTCCCTCTTTGCGATCACCAACTCGCGTAATGCTCATGTGCCTCTTGACACCACTGCAGTTAGAAGGAGCACCAGGTCCAACAAGTATGATGGCTTCAAAGTCAATCAGGCCAATGACATCAAGCAGACTAGATCGAGGGTGAAATCTCGTGTGATGCCTTCTGTTCAGGCCATCTCCATGGCTGCTGCTCCTACACAGGTGGCCTCTATTCCTTGCCCGCCTCCTACTTCTATCGAGGAAATCCAACAGGTGGGTGACCGTTGTGGGATTGCTCTTGAAGATCTTTCTGTGGAGAAGCTGCTGGATGGCCAGCAGATGGCTTCCTCTTCGGACGACTGATCTTCTCGGCAGTCATGAATAAATCTTGGAACGTGTTATCGTGGAATGTCAGAGGCATTAACTCTGAGAACAAACTTTTGGCCCTTAGAAATGCGATCGATACTAGCGGTTGTTCTGTGCTATGTATCCAGGAAACTAAGCGCGAATCGTTCGATTTAGCTTTTATTAAAACTTTCTGTCCCAAGCGTTTTGATAAGTTTGCGTTTGCACCTTCCATGGGTGCTTCGGGTGGCATTATCACAATTTGGAATAGCTCTCTGTTTGTGGGCACGCCATGGTTTACTGATTCCTTTGATGTGGGTGTTTCTTTTCTTTCAACGCAATCTAATGAGGCTTGGAACTTACTCATGTTTATGGCCCTTGCTCTGGCCAGCGTTGGGCGGATTTTAGTTCCTGGCTTTTCGATCTCAATATACCCAGCAATGAAAATTGGTTGTTATTGGGAGACTTCAACTTCATTCATTCCACAGCTAATAGAAACGAACCTGGTGGTGATGCTGCTGATATGCTCATGTTCAATGAAATCATCCGTGCACAATCTCTGATGGAGCTCCCTGTCAAGGGCAGATCGTATACTTGGAGCAACATGCAGGATGACCCCTTGCTTGAGCAGCTTGATTGGTTCTTCTCGTCATCTAATTGGACTACTGTCTTCCCGAACACGATGGTCTTACCTCTTGGCAAGCCAGTATCTGATCACATCCCGTGTGTTGTAACCATTGAATCCAAAATCCCCAAGTCCAAGCTCTTCCGATTTGAAAATTACTGGGTCAATCATGAGGGCTTCTCTGACGTAGTTCAACGGTCCTGGTCCAAGCCATTCCATGCTCCCAACTCCGCGGCGCTTATCTGCAAAAAGATGAAAAATCTGCGCTATGAACTTAAGCGTTGTGGTCGAGGGATCTCCAAGCTGAAAATCATGATTCAGAACAGCAATGAAGCTCTCGCTCAGTTGGATCTTCTTGAAGACAAACGTGCTCTATTCATACAAGAAAAGAACTTCAGGCGAATCTTGAAAATGCACCTCAATATGCTGCTGAAATATCAAAATGATTATTGGAGGAAACGATGCACTGTTAGATATTTCAGATTTGCAGATGAAAATACTAAACTCTTTCAATCCCTAGCGATTGAGAGGTTTAGGCAGAATTCGATTGCCAATTTAAGGGATGGAGACGTGGTGGTGAGTGATCACATTGGCAAAGAAGGGGTTTTGTACAGCACATATAAGGGACGATTGGGCACCTCCAAGCCAACTACCATGCGCTTCGACCTGCCCCGGATCATCAGACGGATCCCTGGTTTGGAAGAGCTGTCAGTTCCCTTCTCTAAGGAGGAAATGATGCAGTGATAAAGGAGATGCCGACAGACCGGGCTCCGGGCCCTGATGGTTTTAATGGTTGTTTTCTTAAGAGTTACTGGCAAATTATTAAGGAGGACTTCTACAAGATGTGTCAGGATTTCCATGAGGGCGCCCTTGATATCACCAGCATTAGCGAGGGATACATTACCTTGATACCAAAGACCTCATCTCCGGAAACCGCAAACGACTACAGGCCAATAACCTTACTAAACTGTTGTCTGAAAATTGTCACAAACATCTTGGCCAATCGTCTGCAGAAAGTTATTCTGAAAATCATACACAAGAACCAGTATGGGTTCATTAAGGGGAGAGCCATCCAAGACTGTCTTGCATGGTCGTTTGAATATATTCACCAATGCCAGAGGTCGTCGCGTGAGATTATTTTGCTCAAGCTAGACTTCGCCAAAGCTTTCGACACCATAGAGCACATCCCAATGATGGAGATCATGAGACACATGGGGTTCGATGACAAATGGCTGGGATGGATGGAAGCAATCTTTGGATCTGGAGTGTCGTCTGTCCTCCTTAATGGGGTCCCTGGCAGAAAGTTTCAGTGCAAATGTGGGGTGCGGCAAGGCGACCCCCTCTGTCCACTGATTTTTGTCCTCGCTGCTGATCTCCTACAAGCCGCAGTCAATGACGCGTATGCTCGCGGGATGCTTGAGCTGCCCATCCCATGCAATCGTGACAGTGACTACCCGGTGGTGCAATATGCGGACGACACCATCCTGGTGATGCCAGCCTGCCCTGATCAAGTTGCCCGCATGAAAACAATCCTTAAGGACTACGCAGCATCGGTTGGTCTGAAGGTCAACTTTCACAAATCCACTCTCATCCCTATCAATCTTGATCAACAGCGTGCATTGCAACTGGCTCAAGTTCTTGGTTGCTCTATTGGCTCAATGCCGTTCACCTATCTTGGCCTCCCCATGGGCACGACCAGACCGACATTGCTTGAGCTCATGCCACTTGTGCATGGGGTGGAGAGGAAAATGTCCACGGCTCTGTCTTTGTTGTCCTCTGGGGCAAATCTCACTCTGGTTAACTCAGCAGTGACGTCGATGTTAATTTATGCCATGTGTACAATCAAACTCCACCCCAAAGTGATTGAGCACCTTGATAAGTTGCGCAAGTACTGTCTTTGGGCGAAGAACTCTGAAGATGGTGTCAAAAACAACTCCCTAGCAGCTTGGGAGTTGGTCTGTAGACCAAAATGCAAAGGTGGGCTTGGGGTCATCGATATAAAGACTCAGAATGTTGCATTGCTTCTGAAGCATCTGTTTAAGTTTTACAATCACCATGACGTCCCCTGGGTGACTATGGTCTGGGATACTTACTACACGGATAGAGTTCCGCATGCGATGGACCGTGTTGGCTCTTTCTGGTGGCGTGACGTAATGCAGCTCAGTGATATTTTCCGTGGGATCACCAAAGTCACTCTGGGCAACGGATCTTCCTCCCTGTTCTGGAAAGACGTCTGGTTTGACGACCGTGACACATCATTAATGGAGATTTGTCCGAGAGCTTTCTCTTTTTGCTTAAATGAAGATGAGCCGGTTGCAAAAATTCCCACTGCTATGGACCCGAGCTTGATCTTCCACCTGCCGCTGTCCACACAAGCTCGAGAGGAAGATGCATGTGATTCTTGATGAGGGGTGCACTGATGCCTGGGAATGCAACCTTGGTGGGGCTTTCTCCTCCAAGCGATATTACGATCACTGCTTCAGAGATACAGCTGCTGATGATGCCTTCTGCTGGCTATGGAAAGCTAAAAGCCCGATCAAATTCAAAATGTTTGGCTGGCTATTGTTTGTTGATCGTCTAAACACTAGGACATGCTGAGACGCAGGCACTTTGTCGTGGCGGGCAACACCTACACTTGCATGCTTTGCCAGAACCCCCGTGAGGAAACGGTGGAACACCTCTTCTTCACTTGCCCGTTCAGCCAACAATGATGGGCTAAGGTTGGGATGCTCTGGCCAAGCAATGGGAACAGGCTCGCTCTGCTACATGCTGGCAGAGAACACTGGCGGCGACCACTGTTTATGGACATCTTCTTGATGGCTGCATGGAGCTTGTGGAAGGAGAGAAATAATCAACACTTTAGAGGGGTTCCACACTCTTTTGGTTCATGGCTGGCTAGATTCAAAGAGCTTCTGACCCTATTGGTTCACAGTTGTAGGGAGGAGTTGCGTCCTTTCCTAGACTCATACATACAACAATTGTAATACTTGCCTTCGTAGCCTCATAGAGTTTTTGGCCGGGGGGCCACAAAACCCACTTGTAACAATGATGTAACTGGTTTCTTTGTGAGTAATACAAAAGTCAGTGGGAGCCTCTCCCACTGTCGTTGACCCTCAAAAAAACATTAGAAAAGCTTTAGCAAACGAACTACACGAACTTGTGCTATGCTTAGGATTGGGTCTTGTCCATGACATCATTCTCCTAATGATGTGATCCCGTTATCAATGACATCCAATGTCCATGGTCAGGAAACCATAACCATCTATTGATCAACGAGCTAGTCAACTAGAGGCTCAATAGGGACATGTTGTGGTCTATGTATTCACACATGTATTACGGTTTCCAGTTAATACAATTATAGCATGAACAATAGACAATTATCATGAACAAGGAAATACAATAATAACCATTTTATTATTGCCTCTAGGGCATATTTCCAAGAGTCTCCCACTTGCACTAGAGTCAATAATCTAGTTCACATCACTATGTGATTGTAATGAATCCAACACCCATGGGGTTTGTTCATACCTCGCTTGTGAGAGAGGTTATTAGTCAACGGGTCTGAACCTTTCAGATCCGTGTGTGCTTTACAAATCTCTATGTCATCTTGTAGATGCAGCTACCACGTGCTACTTGGAGCTATTCCAAATAACTGCTCTACTATACGAATCCAGTTTACTACTCAGAGTCATCCGGATTAGTGTCAAAGTTTGCATCGACGTAACCCTTTACGACGAACTCTTTTACCACCTCCATAATCGAGAAAATTCCTTAGTCCACTAGTTACTAAGGATAAGTTCGACCACTGTCATGTGATCCATTCCTGGATCACTCTTGTACCCCTTGACTAACTCATGGAAAGGCACACTTCAGGTGTGGTACACAGCATAGCATACTGTAGAGCCTACGTCTAAAGCATAGGGGACGACCTTCGTCCTTTCTCTCTCTTCTGCCGTGGTTAGGTCTTGAGTCTTACTCAATACTCACACCTTGTAACATAGCAAGAACTCCTTCTTTGCTGATATATTTTGAACTCCTTCAAAATCTTGTCACAGTATGTATTCATTTGAAAGCAGTATTAAGCGTTTTTGATCTATCCTTATAGATCTTGACGCTCAATGTTCAAGTAGCTTAATCCAGGTTTTCCATTGAAAAACACTTTTCACATAACCTTGTATGCTTTCCAGAAATTCTACATCATTTCTGATCAACAATATGTTAACAACATATACTCATCAAAAATTCTATAGTGCTCCCACTAACTTCTTTGGAAATACAAGTTTCTCATAAACTTTGTATAAACCCAAAATCTTTGATCATCTCATCAAAGCGTACATTCCAACTCCGAGATGCTTATTCCAGTCCTTAGAAGGATTGCTGGAGATTTGCATACTTGTTAGCATATTTCAGGATTGACAAAACCTTCTGGTTGAATCACATACAACCTTTCCTCAAGAAAATCGTCGAGGAAACAATGTTTTGACATCCTATCTGCAAGATTTCACAAATAATGCAGTAACTACTAATATAATTCCAACATACTCTTAGCATCGCTACGAGTGAGAAAGTCTCATCGTAGTCAACTCCTTGAACTTGTCGGAAAACATCTTAACGACAAGTCGAGCTTCCTTAATGGTGACACTTACCATCATTGTCCGTCTTCCTTTTAAAATCCATCTGCACCCAACAGCCTTACGACAATCAAGTAGTTCTTCCAAAGTCTATACTTTGCTTTTATACATGAATCCTTTCTCGGATTTTATGGCCTCGAGCCATTCGTTGGAATCCGGGCCCACCATCGCTTCTTCATAGCTCGTAGGTTCATTGTAGTCTAGCAACATGACTTCCAAGACAGGATTACCGTACCACTCTGAAGTAGTACGCATCCTTGTCGACCTATGAGGTTTGGTAGTGACTTGATCCGAAGTTTCATGATCACTATCATCAGCTTCCACTTCAATTGGTGTAGGCGCCATAGGAACAACTTCCTGTGCCCTGCTACACCCTAGTCGAAGTGACGGTTCAACACCCTCATCAAGTCTCCACCATCCTCCCACTCAATTCTTTCGGGAGAAACTTTTCCTCGAGAAAGGACCCGTTTCTAGAAACAATCACTTTTGCTTCCGGATCCGAAATAGGAGGTATACCCAACTGTTTTTGGGTGTCCTATGAAGATGCATTTATCCGCTTTGGGTTCGAGCTTATCAGCCTGAAACTTTTTCACATAAGCGTCACAGCCCCAAACTTTTAAGAAACGACAGCTTAGGTTTCTCTAAACCATAGTTCATACGGTGTCGTCTCAACGGAATTGCGTGGTGCCCTATTTAAAGTGAATGCGGTTGTCTCTAATGCCTAGACCATAAACGATAGTGGTAGTTCGATAAGAGACATCATGGTATGCACCATATCCAATAGGGTGTAGTTATGATGTTCGGACACACCATCATACTATGGTGTTCCAGGCAGTATTAGTTGTGAAACAATTTCCACAATGTCTTAATTGTGTGCCAAACTCGTAACTCAGATATCCATCTCTATGATCATATCATAGACATTTCATCCTCTTGTCACGACGATCTTCAACTTCACTCTGAAATTACTTGAACCTTTCAATAATTCAGACTTGTGTTTCATCAAGTAAATATATTCAGCATCTACTCAAATCATCTGTGAAGTAAGAACATAACGATATCCACTGCGTGCCTCAACACTCATTGGACTCCACACATCAAAATGTATTACTTCCAACAAGTTGCTTTCTTGTTTCATCTCACTGAAAACGAGGCCTTTCAGTCATCTTGCCCATGTGGTATGATTTGCATGTCTCAAGTGATTCAAAATCAAGTGAGTCCAAACGATTCATCTGCATGGAGTTTCTTCATGCGTACAAACCAATAGACATGGTTCGCATGTCTCAAACTTTTCAAAAAATGAGTGAGTCCAAAGATCCATCAACATGGAGCTTCTTCATGCATTTTATACCAATATGACTCAAATGGCAGTGCCACAAGTATGCGGTGCTATCATTACTATCTTATATCTTTTGGCATGAACATGTGTATCACTACGATCGAGATTCAATAAACCATTCATTTTAGGTGCAAGACCATTGAAGGTATTATTCAAATAAACAGAGTAACCATTATTCTCCTTAAATAAATAACCATACTGCGATAAACATAATCCAATCATGTCTATGCTCAACGCAAACACCAAATAACAATTATTTAGGTTTAACACCAATCTCGATGGTAGAGGGAGCATGCGATGCTTGATCACATCAACCTTGGAAACACTTCCAACACATATCGTCATCTCACCTTCAGCTAGTCTCCGTTTATTCCGTAGCTTTTTATTTCGAGTTACTAACACTTAGCAACCGAACCGGTATTTTAATACCCTGGTGCTACTACGAGTACTAGTAAAGTACACATTATAATGTATATCCAATATACTTCTGTCGGCCTTGCCAGCCTTCTCATCTACCAAGTATCTAGGGTAGTTCTGCTTCAGTGACCGTTCCCCTTATTTCAGAAGCACTTAGACTCAGGTTTGGGTTCAACCTTGGGTTTCTTCACTAGAGCAGCAACTGATTTGCCGTTTCATGAAGTATCCCTTTCTTGCCCTTGCCCTTCTTGAAACTAGTGGTTTTACTAACCATCAACAATTGATGCTCCCATTTGATTTCTACTTTCGCGGTGTCGCGAATAGATCAAGGATCATCATATCTATCCCTGATATGTTATAGTTCATCACGAAGCTCTAGTATCTTGGTGGCAGTGACTTTGGAGAACCATCACCATCTCATCTACTCCCTCCGTCCCATAATATAAGAGCGTTTTTGACACTAGTGTAGTGTAAAAAACGCTCTTATATTATGGGACGGAGGGAGTAGAAGATTAACTCCCACTCGATTCAAGCGATTGTAGTACTCATACAATCTGAGCACATGCTCAACGATTGAGCTTTTCTCCTTAGTTTGCAGGCTTAAGAAACTTGTCAGAGGTCTCATACCACTTGACGTGGGCACTAGCCTGAAACCCCAATTTCAGTCCTTGTAACATCTCATATGTTCTGCGATGTTTCAAAAACGTCTTTGGTGCCTCAATTCTAAACCATTTAGCATTACGCACTGAACTATCATGTAGTCATCAAAACGTGTATGTTAGATGTTCGCAACATCCACAACCGACGCTCGAGGTTCAGCACACTGAGTGGTGCATTAAGGACATAATCTTTCTGCGCAGCAATGAGGACAATCCTCAGTTTACGGACCCAGTCCGCATAATTGCTACTGTCAACTCTCAACTAAATTTTCTCTAGGAACATATCTAAAACAGTAGAACCAAAGCGTGAGCTACGACATAATTTGCAAAGACCTTTTGACTATGTTCATGATAATTAAGTTCATCTAATCAAATTATTTAATGAACTCCCACTCAGATAGACATCCCTCTAGTCATCTAAGTGATACATGATCCGAGTCAACTAGGCCGTGTCCGATCATCACGTGAGACGGATTAGTCATCATCGGTGAACATCTTCATGTTGATCGTATCCACTATACGACTCATGTTCGACCTTTTGGTCTCTTGTGTTCTGAGGCCATGTCTGCACATGCTAGGCTCGTCAAGTCAACCTAAGTGTTTTGCATGTGTAAATCTGGCTTACACCCGTTGTATGCGAACATTAGAATCTATCACACCCGATCATCACGTGGTGCTTCGAAACAACGAACTTTCGCAACGGTGCACAGTTAGGGGGAACACTTTCTTGAAATTTTATGAGGGATCATCTTATTTATTCTACTGTCGTTCTAAGCAAATAAGATGTAAACATGACAAACATCACATGCAAATCATAGAGAGACATGATATGGCCAATATCATCTCATGCCTTTGATCTTCATCTTTGAGGCGCGACATGATCACCTTCGTCACCGGCATGACACCATGATCTCCATCATCATGATCTCCATCATCGTGTCTTCATGAAGTTGTCTCGCCAACTATTACTTCTACTACTATGGCTAACGGTTAGCAATAAAGTAAGTAATTACATGGCGTTCTCAGTGACACGCAGGTCATACAATAAATTAAGACAACTCCTATGGCTCCTGCCGGTTGTCATACTCATCGACATGCAAGTCGTGATATCTATTACAAGAACATGATCAATCTCATACATCACATATATATAATTCATCACATCCTTTTGGCCATATCACATCACATAGCATACCCTGCAAAACAAGTTAGACGTCCTCTAATTGTTGTTGCATGTTTTACGTGGCTGCTATGGGTTTCTAGAAAGAATGTTTCTTACCTACGCAAAAGCCACAACGGTGATATGCCAATTGCTATTTACCCTTCATAAGGACCCTTTTCATCGAATCCGATCCGACTAAAGTGGGAGAGACTGGCACCCGCTAGCCACCTTATGCAACAAGTGCATATCAGTCGGTGGAACCTGTCTCACGTAAGCGTACGTGTAAGGTCGGTCCGGCCCGCTTCATCCCACGATGCTGCCGAATCAAGATAAGACTAGTAACAGTAATAAAATTGAACAAATCATCACCCACAACTACTTTGTGTTCTACTCGTTCATAGAATCTACGCATAGACCTAGCTCTGATACCACTGTTGGGGAACGTAGCAATAATTCAAAATTTTCCTACGTGTCACCAAGATCAATCTAGGAGATGCTAGCAACGAGAGAGAAGGAGTGCATCTTCATACCCTTGAAGATCGCTAAGCGGAAGCGTTACAAGAACGCGGTTGATGGAGTCGTACTCGCGGCGATTCAAATCGCGGAAGATCCGATCTAGCGCCGAACGGACGTCGCCTCCATGTTCAACACACGTACAGCCCTGGGACCTCTCCTCCTTGATCCAGCAAGGGGATAGGAGAAGTTGAGGAAGAACTCTAGCAGCACGACGGCATGGTGGCGATGGAGCTCGTGGTTCTCCGGCAGAGCTTCGCTAAGCACTACGGAGGAGGAGGAGGAGTTGGAGGAGGAGAGGGTTGCGCCAGGGAAGGGGTGCGGCTCCCTCTCTCTCCCTCACTATATATAGGGGGAAGGGGGTGGAGGAGGCGCCCTAGGGTTCCCTAGGGGAGGGGTGGCGGCCACAGGGGAAACCCTAGATGGGTTTGGGCGCCCCCACCCCTAGGAAACTTGCCCCCCAAGCCGGGAGGGGCGGCTGCCCTAGGGGAGGTGCCCCCACCTCTCCAGGTTATGTGAGAGGGGTTGGGAGGGGCGCACAACCCCTTAGTGGGCTGGTGTGCTCCCTCCCCTTGGCCCATAAGGCCCCCAACGCTTGCCGGGGCCTCCGAAACACCTTTCGGTCACGCTGGTCGTCACCCAGTACTCCCAGAACAATTCCGGACTCCAATACCCTTCGTCCAATATATCGATCTTCACCTCCAGACCATTCCGGAGTTCCTCGTCACGTCCGGGATCTCATCCGGGACTCCGAACAACCTTCGGTAACCACATACTATTTCCCATAACAACTCTAGCGTCACCGAACCTTAAGTGTGTAGACCCTACGGGTTCGGGAACCATGCAGACATGACCGAGACAACCTCCGGCCAATAACCAATAGCGGGATCTGGATACCCATATTGGCTCCCACATGTTCCACGATGATCTCATCGGATGAACCACGATGTCGGGGATTCAATCAATCCGTACACAATTCCCTTTGTCTATCGGTATGTTACTTGCCCGAGATTCGATCGTCGGTAACCCCATACCTCGTTGAATCTCGTTACCGGCAAGTCTCTTTACTCGTTACGTAACGCATGATCCCGCGACTAACTCCTTATTCACATTGAGCTCATTATGATGATGCATTACCGAGTGGGCCCAGAGATACCTCTCCATCATACGGAGTGACAAATCCCAGTCTCGATTCGTACCAACCCAACAGACACTTTCGGAGATACATGTAGTGCACCTTTATAGCCACCCAGTTACGTTGTGACGTTTGGTACACCCAAAGCATTCCTACGGTATCCGGGAGTTGCACAATCTCATGGTCTAAGGAAACGATACTTGGCATTAGAAAAGTTCTAGCAAACGAACTACACGATCTTGTGCTATGCTTAGGATTGGGTCTTGTCCATCACATCATTCTCCTAATGATGTGATCCCGTTATCAATGGCATCCAATGTCCATGGTCAGGAAACCATAAGCATCTATTGATCAACGAGCTAGTCAACTAGAGGCTCACTAGGGACATGTTGTGCTCTATGTATTCACACATGTATTACGGTTTCCAGTTAATACAATTATAGCATGAACAATAGACAATTATCATGAACAAGGAAATACAATAATAACCACTTTATTATTGCCTCTAGGGCATATTTCCAACAGAAAGCTCCGGTTTGCTAGGACTACGACGGTATTTCCCCAAAGAGGAAGGGATGATGCAGCACAGCGACGGTAGGTATTTCTCTCAGTGATGAAACCAAGGTTATCGAACCAGTAGGAGAACCAAGCAAGACAACGTAAACAGCTCCAGCACACAAATAACAAATACTCATAACCCGACGTGTTAAAGGGGTTGTCAATCCCTTTCGGGTAACGATGCCAGAAATTGCGTGTTGACGAGAGAAATATGTAATAGATTGAAATAATAGATTGCAAATAAAATAAAGTGCAGCAAAGTATTTTTTGTATTTTTGGTTTAATAGATCTGAATAAAAATGCAAAGGAAAAGTAGATCGCAAAGCAAATATATGAGAAAGAAGATCCGGGGGCCGTAGGTTTCACTAGTGGCTTCTCTCGAGAAAAATAGCAAATGGTGGGTAAACAAATTACTGTTGAGCAATTGATAGAACCTCAAATAATTATGATGATATCTAGGCAATGATCATTACATAGGTATCACGTCCAAGATTAGTAGACCGACGCCTGCCTACCTCTACTGCTATTACTCCACACATCGATCGCCATCAAGCATGCATCTAGTGTATTAAGTTCATGGGAACGATGACATGATGTAGACAAGATCTATCTATGTAGAGATAGACCCCATCGTTTTATCCTTAGTAGCAACGATACATACGTGTCATTTCCCTTTCTGTCACTTGGATCAAGCACCGTAAGAACGAACCCACTACCGGGCACCTCTTCCCATTGCAAGATAAATAGATCAAGTTGGCAAAACAAAACCCAAGTATCAGAGAAGAAATACGAGTCTATAAGAGATCATGCATATAAGAGATCAAAGAAACTCAAATGACTTTCATGGATATAAAAAGATATAACTGATCATAAACTCGAAGTTCATCAGATCCCAACAAACACACCGCAAAAAGAGTTACATCATATGGATCTCCAAGAGACCATTGTATTGAGAATTCAGCGAGAGAGAGGAAGCCATCTAGCTACTAACTACGGACCCGAAGGTCTACAAAGAACTACTCACGCATCATCGGACAGGCACCAATGGAGGTGATGAACCCCATCCGAGATGGTGTCTAGATTGGATCTGGTGGTTCTAGACTCTGCGGCGGCTGGATCAATATTTCATCGACTCCCCTAGGGTTCTGGTATTTTCATGGTATTTATAGAGCAAAGAGGCGGTCCGGGGGGCACCTGAGGTGGGCACAACCCACCAGGGAATGCATGGGCCTCCTAGCGCGCCCTGGTGGGTTGTCCCCTCCTCGGGACTCCCCCAGGTGCAACCAGGGCCCAACATCTTCCTTTTGGTCCATAAAAAATCATCGTGGAGTTTCGTTGCATTTGGACTCCGTCTGATATTGATTTCCTGCGATGTAAAAAACATGCAGAAAACAGCAACAGGCACTTGGCACTATGTCAATAGGTTAGTACCAAAAATGATTTAAAATGACTATAAAATGATTATAAAACATCCAAGATTGATAATAAAACAGCATGGAACAATAAAAAATTATAGATACGTTGGAGACGTACCAGTGTTCCAGGTGGCGTGAGTTGCGAAACTATTCCACATTGTTTTAAATGAACACCAGACTCATAACTCAAATATTCACCTCCACGATCAGATCGTAGAAACTTTATTTTCTTGTTACGATGATTTTCGACTTCACTCTGAAATTGTTTGAACTTTTCAAATGTTTCAGACTTATGTTTCATCAAGTAGATATACACATATCTGCTCAAATCATCCGTAAAGGTCAGAAAATAACGATACCCGCCGCGAGCCTCAACACTCATCGGACCGCATACATTAGTATGTATTATTTCCAATAAGTCCGTTGCTCGCTCCATTGTTCCGGAGAACGGAGTCTTAGTCATCTTGCCCATGAGGCATGGTTCGCAAGCACCAAGTGATTCATAATCAAGTGATTCCAAAAGCCCATCAGCATGGAGTTTCTTCATGCGCTTTACACCAATATGACCTAAACGGCAGTGCCACAAATAAGTTGCACTATCATTACTAACTTTGCATCTTTTGGCTTCAGGATTATGAACATGTGTATCACTACGATCGAAATTCAGTAAAAATAGACCACTCATTAAGGGTGCATGACCATAAAAGATATTACTCATATAAATAGAACAACCATTATTCTCTGATTTAAATGAATAACCGGCTCGCATCAAAAAATATCCAGATATAATGTTCATGCTTAACGCTGCACCAAATAACAATTATTCAGGTCTAAAACTAATCCCGGAGGTAGATGTAGAGGTAGTGTGCCGACGGCGACCACATTGACTTTGGAACCATTTCCCACGCGCATCGTCACGTCGTCCTTAGCCAATCTTCGCTTAATCCGTAGCCCCTGTTCCGAGTTGCAAATATGAGCAACAGAACCAGTATCAAATACCCAGGTGCTACTACGAGCATTAGTAAGGTACACATCAATAACATGTATATCAAATATACCTTTCACTTTGCCATCCTTCTTATCCGCCAAATACTTGGGGCAGTTCCGTTTCAAGTGACCAGTCCCTTTGAAGTAGAAGCACTCAGTCTTAGGCTTAGGTCCAGACTTGGGCTTCTTCACTTGAGCAGCAACTTGCTTGCCGTTCTTCTTGATGTTCCCCTTCTTCCCTTTGCCCTTTTTCTTGAAACTAGTGGTCTTGTTAACCATCTTGATGCTCCTTCTTGATTTCTACCTCCACAGCCTTTAGCATTGCGAAGAGCTCGGGAATTGTCTTGTTCATCCCTTGCATATTATAGTTCATCATGAAGCTTTTGAAGCTTGGTGGCAGTGATTGAAAAACTCTGTTAATGACACTATCATCAGGAAGATTAACTCCCAGTTGAGTCAAGTGGTTGTGATACCCAGACATTTTGAGTATATGTTCACTGACAGAACTATTCTCCTCCATCTTGCAGCTATAGAACTTATTGGAGACTTCATATCTCTCAATTAGGGCATTTGCTTGAAATATTACCTTCAACTCTTGGACATCTCATATGCTCCATGACGTTCAAAACGTCGTTGAAGTCCCGATTCTAAGCCGTACAGCATGGCACACTGAACTATCGAGTAGTCATCAGCTTTGCTCTGCCAGACGTTCACAACGTCAGCAGCAGCTCCTGCAGCGGGTCTTGCACCTAGCGGTGCTTCCATGATGTAATTCTTCTGTGCAGCAATTAGGATAATCCTCAAGTTACGGACCCAGTCCGTGTAGTTGCTACCGTCATCTTTCAACTTAGCTTTCTCTAGGAACGCATTAAAATTCAAAGGAACAGTAGCACGGGCCATTGATCTACAACAACATAGACATGCAAAATACTATCAGGTACTAAGTTAATGATAAATTAAAGTTCAATTAATCATATTACTTAAGAACTCCCACTTAGATAGACATCCCTCTAGTCATCTAAATGATAACGTGATCCACATCAACTAAACCATGTTCGATCATCACGTGAGATGGAGTAGTTTTCAATGGTGAACATCACTATGTTGATCATATCTACTATATGATTATGTTCGACCTTTCGTTCTCAGTGTTCCGAGGCCATATCTGCATATGCTAGGCTAGTCAAGTATAACCCGAGTATTCTGCGTGTGCAAAACTGGCTTGCACCCGTTGTATGTGAACGTAGAGCTTATCACACCAGATCATCACGTGGTGTCTCGGCACGACGAACTGTAGCAACGGTGCATACTCAGGGAGAACACTTATACCTTGAAATTTAGTGAGAGATCATCTTATAATGCTACCGCCGTACTTAGCAAAATAAGATGCATAAAGGATAAACATCACATGCAATCAAAATAAGTGATATGATATGGCCATCGTCATCTTGTGCCTTTGATCTCCATCTCCAAAGCACCGTCATAATCACCATCGTCACTGGCTTGACACCTTGATCTCCATCGTAGCATCGTTGTCGCCTCGCCAACTATTGCTTCTACGACTATCGCTACCTCTCAGTGATAAAGTAAAGCAATTACATGGCAATTGCATTTCATACAATAAAGCGACAACCATAAGGCTCCTGCCAGTTGCCGATAACTTTTACAAAACATGATCATCTCATACAACAATTTCTATATCATCACATCTTGACCATATCACATCACAGCAAGCCCTGCAAAAACAAGTTTGACATCCTCTACTTTGTTGTTGCAAGTTTAACGTGGCTGCTACGGACTTCTAGCAAGAAACGTTCTTACCTACGCATCAAAACCACAACAATTTTTCGTCAAGTGTGGTGTTTTAACCTTCAACAAGGACCGGGCGTAGTCAAACTTGATTCACCTAAAGTTGGAGAAACTGACACCCGCTAGCCACTTGTGTGCGAAGCACGTCGGTAGAACCAGTCTCATGAATGCGGTCATGTAATGTCGGTCCGGGCCGCTTCATTCAACAATACCGCCGAATCAAAGTACGACGTTGCTGGTAAGCAGTATGACTATTATCGCCCACAACTCTTTGTGTTCTACTCGTGCATATAACATCTATGCATAGACCTGACTCGGATACCACTTTTGGGGAACGTAGTATTTCAAAAAAAATTCCTACGATCACGCAAGATCTATTTAGGAGAAGTGTAGCATCGAGCGGGAGAGTGTGTCCACATACCCTCATAGACCAAAAGCGGAAGCGTTCAGTAACGTAGATGATGTAGTCGAACGTCTTCATGATCCGACCAATCCAAGCACCGAACGTATGGCACCTCCGTGTTCAGCACACGTTCAGCTCGATGACATCCCATGAACTCTTGATCCAGTTGAGGTTGAGGGAGAGTTCCGTCAGCACGACGGTGTGGCGACGGTGATGATGAAGTTACCGGCGCATGGCTTCGCCTAAGCACCACGACGATATGACCGAGGTCTGTAACTGTGAAGGGAGGCACCGCACACGGCTAAGAGAAACTTGTGTTTCCTTTGGGGTGCCCCCTTCCCACGTATATAAAGAAGGGGAGGAGGAGCAGGACGGCCAAGGGGAGCGCGTGCCATCGCGAGTCCAACTAGGATTCCCAATCCTAGTTGGAGTCCCCTTCCTTTCCAAGAGAGGGAGAGAGGGAAGGAGGAGAAAGGGGAGAAGGAAAGAGGGGACGCCGCCCCCCTCCCTAGTCCAATTCGGACTGGCCATGGGGGGGTCGGGCTCCCTTGTGGCCCTTCTCTCCTCTCCACTAAGGCCCATGAACTTCCCGGGGGGGTTCCGGTAACCCCCGGTACTCCGAAACTTATCTGAAATGACCCGAACCATTCCGGTGTCCAAATGTAACCTTCCAATATCTGAATCTTATGTCTCGACCATTTCGAGACTCCTCGTCATGTCCGTGATCTCATCCGGGACTCCGAACAAACTTCGGTCATCAAATCACATAACTCATAATACAAATCGTCATCGAACGTTAAGCGTGCGGACCCTACGGGTTTGAGAACTATGTAGACATGACCGAGACACATCTTCGGTCAATAACCAATAGCGGAACCTGGATGCTCATATTGGCTCCTACATATTCTACGAAGATCTTTATCGGTCAAACCGCATAACAACATACGTTGTTCCCTTTGTCATCGGTATGTTACTTGCCCGAGATTCGATCATCGGTATCATCATAACTAGTTCAACCTCGTTACCGGCAAGTCTCTTTACTCGTTCTGTAATGCATCATCTCGTAACTAACTCATTATAGTCACATTGCTTGCAAGGCTTATAGTGATGTGCATTACCGAGAGGGCCCAGAGATACCTCTCCGATACTCGGAGTGACAAATCCTAATATCGATCTATGCCAACTCAACAAACACCATCGGAGACACCTGTAGAGCATCTTTATAATCACCCAGTTACGTCGTGACGTTTGATATCACACTAAGTGTTCCTCCGGTATTTGGCAGTTGCATAATCTCATAGTCAGAGGAACATGTATAAGTCATGAAGAAAGCAATAGCAATAAACTAAACGATCATAGTGCTAAGCTAATGGATTGGTCTTGTCCATCACATCATTCTCCTAATGATGTGATCCCGTTCATCAAATGAGAACACATGTCTATGGTCAGGAAACATAATCTCATAGTCAGAGGAACACATGTCAAAGTAGAGGCATATTAGGGACACTCTGTTTTATCTATGTATTCACACATGTACTAAGTTTCCGGTTAATACAATTCTAGCATGAATAATAAACATTTATCATGATATAAGGAAATAAATAATAACTTTATTATTGCCTCTAGGGCATATTTCCTTCATATGAGCCTCCCTCTGCTGAGCCATCTTGGCCTTCAAAGCTCAAGGACAGGGTGAAGACTCTGTTTTGCATGCAGGCCAAGGGGCAATACCAGACTCACGTTGCTCAGAAGGAGAGTCGCCAACGCGACAAGCAGATTTTGAGGAAGCTTGGCGAGCACTTCTTGAGTGGGTCTGAGAAGACCATCACACCTGAGGCTGCTTGGATGGAGAAGAAGGGCTATCAGTGGGTTGAGTCAGATGAGGAGTCCATTCCTGCTGCTTCAGAGGAGGAGATTGTTGGGTGATCACTACAGTGGGAGCTACCACCTGTGTCTTAGGTGTCCTCTCTGCCTTTTTGGTGTCTCAATGCCAAAGGGGGGAGAGTGTAGGATTTGCGAGTACTTTGATTTGTCTCCTTGCTTTCGTTGAACCTTCGTCGTTGCATTGGTTTGTGTTATTTGCATGTGAGACCAGGAGACTTATTCTATCATATGGTGTGAGACATATGCCATCACTCTTATCCTTTTATTGTCAAGTATGATTAGTAGCTTGTGAGTTTATTTTGTCTTGTGCCCTTATCTTCATGCTCACTTGCTATACCTTGCTTCCATGCTTAGTGTCACTTATCTTGTTGCAAGGATTGCCTTGTCCATAAAATAAAGGGGGAGTGTTGATCCTAGTGTGTGTGTTTTGCAGTCCAAAGCATATCTATAGAATGCACACATCTAGGGGGAGCATGTCTATATTTTATAGATTTTGGTTTGCTTATGCTCATTATATATCTCTATGTGCAAAATCCCGTATTGTCATCAATCCACCAAAAAGGGGGAGATTGTAAGGGCATATTTCTCCCTAAGTGGTTTTGGTGATTGATGACAATGCATTTGCAGACTAATCGTGTGCATTGAGCATTTCAGATATCTCATGTCTAGGCACACGACGATTTGGTGCCCCTCGAAGCCTATCAAAGACCGTTGTCCTCTACGTTTCTTTTCGATGGATTTGAGTCATAGGAAAGTTGTACTATTAAGAGAGGGTCCGCTTCGGAAAGGTTAGGGAGGAATCAACACATACACATCTGTTCCTTTGCACCACCTTTCCTTCGCTTTGATGGAGCACCGTCTGTTTATCCATGTCTCTCCGATATGAAGGCATCGAACTGCTAAAGCCTCTGTGGCGTGCGGTAGTACTGCTCAAGGGAGCGGTAGTACCGCTATCTCCAGCCCTGACGCTGATGCATGCGGAAGTAGGCGCGGATGTAATATTTTACATCTGCCCTTATGCGGTAGTACTGTGACGTCTGTCCGGTACTACCATGCCGGACTTTTGCACAGTTCCAACCTCAGCAGAAGTTGTTACAGAAGTAATTTATTACTTCTGTGCATTTCCAGTGCCAGTTAATACCTGCCTTACGGTAGTACCGTAGGGGCACGCGGTAGTACCGCTCCGGCAGTTCTACCGCTCACTGCCCTGTGCAACAGGCCCTCATTTGGTCACTACCGCACAAGCGGTAGTATCGCACCCTGCAGAGGTAGTACCGCAACCCTGTGCGATAGTACCGCGGCAGTGTGCGGTAGTACTGCGTCGTGCGGGCTGAGAGAGGGGATAACAGTTGGATCTTTTCCCCCACTATATAAGGGGGTCTTCTTCCCCAACAAGACCACCTCTTCCCTCCCCAAGCTCATTTTTGCTAAACCTCCATTTTCGCCCGATCTCTCTACCTAGCCAATCAAACTTGTTGATTTTCTAGGGATTAGTTGAGAAGGCCCCGATCTACACTTCCACCAAGAGAAATTTGATTACCCCCGCTAACCCCTTGCGGATCTTGTTACTCTTGGGTGTTTGAGCAGCCTAGATGGTTGAGCTCACCTCGGAGCCATATTCCATTGTAGTGAAGCTTCGTGGTGTCGTTGGGAGCCTCCAATTAAGTTGTGAAGATAGCCCCAACCTTGTTTGTAAAGGTTCGGTTGCCGCCTTCAAGGGCGCCAATAGTGGAATCACGGCATCTCTTATTGTGTGAGGGCATGAGGAGAATACGGTGGTCCTAGTGGCTTCTTGGGGAGCATTGTGCCTCCACACCGCTCTAACGGAGATGTACTTCCTCTCAAAGGGAAGGAACTTCGGTAACACATCCTCGTCTCCACCGGCTCCACTCTTGGTTATCTCTTACCTTTAATTGTGCAAGCTTTTATTGTGTTATATCCCTTGCTTGTGTGCTTGTTTGATGTGAACTGGGGCCTGATCTTTCGATGAGAGAGAGATAATTAACTACGATTTTTGAAAGGATTTGACCCTCACGATCCGGCTACAACCGTACAAGGAGAACCGTACACGAATAATATCCACGACAATCGCTGAACCAACTCCATGGTGTTATCGACCGAACCAATGGTGCGATCGACCTATCCACGAAGGATTTTCCCTGCAGGCAAATCAAAGAACATGCAAGAAAATAATAGCCAATCAGTCTAAAAAATGCGGATATGCTACATGGAATAGATCTCACAAGTTGGGGTTCCGATAGAATTTCTTGACGGTCGCACTAGCCGCTACGAGTAAAGACAAATAAAAGTAGCAATAGCTAAACTTCTCTAAACAAAACCCGAGTCTAACCCTAATTGTTGCTGCTATTTATTAACCATGGAGACGGGTAGACGACGGCGGCACGATTCAGGCAGACGCGCTCTATGTCCTGACCAGGCTCGGTCCTTTGGTGAAGCCCACGTAAGTAGAAGCAAAATATTGGCCTGCGTTGGGGCCCATCTATTGCCTGATGTTTCTTGGACCGATGATTGCATTGCCGTCCATTGCATGCATTGCGAGACACAGTGCCCTGGACATATTCACGTGGACTTGCATGTGCTCATGGACCCACCATCTTGAATGGATTGCTGATGTTGATAGGAGGCAGTGTCACCATCGTGGCATAGTGAAAACTCATGCATGTGCACACATGTATGGATGCATATATATACTTGCATCTTCACACGCGCCTTAATCCTGCATATAATAACAAGATCTGTAATATATTTGTGTCCATTACTGAAACAAAGACTTAAATATTTATTACTAGAAATCACCTGAAAAATATGTCGTGTAATATTTCTAGATGTATCTATGGCGCGAATGTCCACATCATCCTCCCTTTCTTGAAAACAAAGTCGTCATCGGCTTTCATCTATCTGAAACACATCATAGAGCAAAGCAAAAATAGATGCAACACATATAGGCCGTTCCAAAGGCATTAGCGCATGAGGGTGTGATAATTTTATAATAACGCCGTTATGAATATCATGACAAATTTTATCCCACACAGAGTCTATACATGGATGATATGGATGCAAATTAACTATTTGGGCACACGGTATATCCAGAGCACAAGTTGGGACTTTTAATGGAAATTTTTCAGAATTGATGGCAGGGGTAGTACGATCAATTTTTCAGAATTGATTTAGCTTTCTCATCATTTATTATTTCATCGGGGGTCATGTGAAGCAAGTTAATGGCTTTTCCTTCCAACACGAGAATATACAATTTTGTTCTACCATGATGGACAACACTATTATCATATTGCCAAGGTCGACCTAACAATAAACAACAAGCTTGCATAGGAACAACATCACAATCAACGTAATCATGGTATGAACCAAGTGTAAATTGTACTCGCACACGACATGTTACCTTCAACTTACCACAGTCGTTGAACCATTGGATGTAATATGGATGGGGGTGTCTCATAGTGGTGAGGCAAAGTTTCTCGGCCATTTCTATACTCGCCAAATTATTGCAGCTTCCACCATCAATGATCACACGAACAGAATGCCCTTTGACAACAAACTTAGTTTGAAAAAGATTATGGCGTTGAGGCATCTCAGTATGCCCAACCTGGGCACTAAGTACTCGCATGGTGACAAGGCTTGGGTATTGATCTGCCATCGCAGCATTAACATGTATCGCCTCTGTGTCATTCTCCTCAGTGTCACCTACATTATTAGTGGCAAGCATAGCACGTGTATCTTCATCCAAATCACTAGCGGATGAGTACTCACCATCTTCCCGCACAATGAATGTACGTTTATTTGCACAGTCCTTCATCAAGTGCCCGCCACCTTTGCATATATGACACTTCATGTCCCTTGTGTGTCTAGATGAAGTGATAGGTGCTTGAGAAATTGCTTTTGAAGCTGCAGAGGATTGTGGAGTTGATTTTGAACTTGTTGGTAGTGCACCATTGTTCGAGAGATGTGGTGTTGCCTCCGTAGTGGTTTGGACAGTTGGAGAGTGTGTCCATGATGAGTGACGACCTGTAGAAAGGTTACCTCGTCCCTTGTTGTGTCGTCCCTGTACTTCCCTTTCAGCTTTGCAAGCAAAATGAAACTAACGAGTAATAGAATTGTACTCCATGTAGTCCAATATATCCTGAATATCACAATTCAAACCACCTAAAAATCTAGCCATCATAGCATCTTCGGTTTCAACTAAGCCACATCGCATTAGGCCAGTTTGCAATGCTTGATAATAATCCTCTACATAACTACTACCTTGTTTTAAACGTTGCAGTTAATTTAGTTTATCATGAGCATAATATGAAGGAACATAACGTTGTCGCATAACTCGTTTTAAAGCATCCCAAGTAGTAGGTATATTGTTCTCATTAACACGGCGATACTCACTCCACCAAATAGAAGCAAAGTTTGTAAATTCACTAGTGGCTGCCCTAACTCTTGGTTCTCACGAATATCATGACATGCAAATTCTTGTTCAATAGAAAGTTCCCAATCAAGATAAACATCTGGATTATATTTACCATTGAAAGCAGGCATAGTAAATTTAATTTTAGCACTAGAGTGATCATAATCTCAAACGTCATACCTAGGTGGACCTCGTGCCATACCTTGATGGTTGAAACACAGTTGTCGATGAACATGGTCATTGTGGCAGTCGACCGCTTGGTCGTCCTCGGTGTCACCGGAATAATCCTCATAATTGTCTGCATATTCCTCGTTGACACGGGGAGGAACGCGTTGGTGCTAGTTGATGGTGGCGGCATCAGTGGTACTAGCTGGATGTTGTGGATGGCCAATAGGCACACGACAAGCTCACAAAATAGCGGCAACACCCGTGGAGTTGCGAGGATCAACGTTGTTGTTGATGCGGGGTGCAGCCTGCAACTTGTCCAGACGTGACAAGATGTCTTGTAGATGTGTGCTGGCAACACCCTGTGCATCCTCGATGGCCTTGAGCCTCTCTTCGGCCACAATCTGAGCACCCTCAAGTTGGGCGAGACGCTCGCTGGTGACTTTCACATCCGCGGTGAGGCCCTCAAGTGTGGGTTGATCCTGTGCAATTATTAGCGAAAGAGAAAAAAACACAGTGTATAATCCCTATCAACTAGTAGGACGTGGTGGAGAAAAATCGCTCACACTCAGCTTAGTATCAAATTCTTACTTGTTCTTACCAATGCAACAGGTGGTGATCGGCGTGTTGGTGTTGGCTTCAAACTACCAATGAAGATTGGATGGAGCGATAATCAGGAATCTGTAGAATCGGGACCTGTACTTATTGGTAGGAAAAAGTGTAGCTTGACAAAGGCTTCTCAACTCATAATATTAGTGGCACAATTTAGCAAAAAGCAATGCAAGTTGAATAATTGCTCAAACTCCTAACTAGTGTTGGCAGTCGACTAGTAAGAGAGAAAACAATCTAAGCCTAGATACTGAATCAAATGAATGTGAAAACCGATCAAAATATGATTAGCTCTAAAAGCTAGATATAAGTGAGGTATAAACGCAGTGTATATTAAAGCTCGAAAATAGATGATTGACGGAGTGGCGATCAAGTAGCAGCAAAACTACAGTCTGAGTAACAAATAGAACAAATCAGTGCAAATTAGATGCTAGCCGGCCTGACTTTTTTTCAACTTTTTTCCTTTTCTTTTTTCTTTCTTTTTCTTTCTTTTTCTTTATTTTTCTCTCTTTTTTATTTACCCGGCTGTTACCAGAGAAGTATACGCATGATGATGAGAAAAGCAAATAAAAGATGCTGCAAAATCATGTGCTACTAGTAGTTCAGGGTTATGTAGTATACTTGAGACTAAAAGAGATCAATCAATGGAATACGTGTAAGTAGATGATCCAAAGGTGGCGACCGAGTAGCAGCGCACTACGCGAGTTGGCTGTTGTCTGATATGAAACATGGGTGCAAGGTGCGTGTGTTGCAGAGCAGGGGCAGGACGCGTGTGGCCGGAAGCGGTGGACGACGCGGAGAATGATGGGACACATAAATTGGATGAATCAGTGAGCGGACGACGCGGCAGCACGTAACAGAACGGAGGAAGATCTGTATTTTTTTACCTTACCGAATCAGAGATGAACTTGCGGCAGATAATATAATGGACAAAAACAAAGTTCGATCTAGTAGATAATTTTCCCTCGGACTAATCTAAACCAGCACTAATTCTAGGATGAATGCAACCAAAGATTCAACAAAGCAAATACTAGATGCAAAAATTGCTAAAGGCTAAAAAGATAGGTGCATCGGATGAACTAATCTAATTTTTTCGGCTTTTTTTGTAGGTTGTAGGATTGAAACAATCTAATCTAGGAAAACAGTAAATCTCTCACCGATGAACCTGAATACTGATACCACTTGATGTGAACTAGGCCTGATCTTTCCATGAGAGAGAGATAACTACGATTTTTGAAAGGATTTGACCCTCAGGATCCGGCTACCAACTGTACAGGGAGAACCGTACACGACTGATATCCACGACAATCGCTGAACCAACTCCACGGTGTTATCGACCGAACCAATGGCGCGATCGGCCTATCCACGAAGGATTTTTCCTGCAGGCAAATCGAAGAACATGCAAGAAAATAATAGCCACATAATCTAAAAATTGTGAATATGCTAGATGGAATAGATCTCACAAGTTGAGTTCCGATAGGATGTCTTGACTGTCGCACTAGCTGCTAGGAGCGAAGACAAATAAAAGTAGCAATCGCTAAACTTCTCTAAAAAAAACTCGAGTCTAACCCTAATTGATACTGCTATTTATTAACCATGAAGATGGGTAGACGACGGCCGCACGATTCAGGCGGACGCGCTCTATGTCCTGGACCAGGCTTGGTCCTTTGGTGAAGCCCACGTAAGTAGAAGCAAAATATTGGTCTGCGTTGGGGCCCTTCTATTGCCTGATGTTTCTTGGACCGATGATTTCGTTGCCGTTCATTGCATGCATTGCGAGACATAGTGCCCTGGACATTCACGTGGACTTGCATGCTCATGGACCCACCATCTTGAATGCATTGCTAATGTTGATAGGAGGCAGCGTCACCATCGTGGCATAGTGAAAACTCATGCATGTGCACACATGTGTGGATGCATATATAAACTTGCATCTTCACACGCGCCTTAATCCTGCATATAATAACAAGATCTGTAGTATATTTGTGTCCATTGCTGAAACAAAGAATTAGATACTTATTACTAGAAATCACCTGAAAAATATGTCGTGTAATATTTCTAGATGTATCTATGGCGCTAATGTCCACATCATTGTTGTTGTTGCATCATATAGGTTCCTCACCTAGTTGCATATCTAGACAACCTTTTTTATGCTAAGTTTAATTTGGTCAAGAAAAGCTAAAAATTGTTAGTTGCCTATTCACCCCCACCCCTCTAGTCAACCATATCGATCCTTTCAAAGAGCGACTTACCTCGACTTCATGCATTAAAGGAGTCTGAGTGGTTCAGCGTAGACTTTAAGGTGCGCGGGCCTTAAAATTAGCTTCCCTATGTCACATGTATTGCACACAAAATCCAAATATTGTTAGAACTTAGCATCATAATAATCATAAACTATTGGAATTGCTGATAGTTTCGGTTTCAACCAAATGTCTTGATGACCAAGGCGAGAATGCCATGTTTGTCCTTTACAAGACATTTTAGAAAACTATCTTGGGTGCAACATGTGCTACGGGTTTTGTACTATGTGTAGTACAATCCAGATGATACATAGAGAATATGCTTGCCATATCCTTTGCATATGGTAAAGAGAATGTATTCCTCTTTGTTGTCATCATAAGTTTCGCTACAAAAACTATTTTGACGGATATCTCTATGGTTTAGTAGGGTATGAGTTAAACCGGGAAGCAATAAAGCATCCTGACATGACTCGAGTACCCACAGGGATAGTAAATATGACTCGAGGTGAGCCAACAAATACCTCATCGCGTCTAGCGATTTTAAAATATCTTCTTTCTCTCAACGAGAGTGCAAACTTTGGACTACCCTGAGTATAGAGTTTGTGGTGCATATGTCCACAAAGCACATATCATCTTTCATCGGATTGACTCGTAGAAATCTATATATAGACATGAAGATTCTCAAAATGAAAATCATTGTCAGATATATAGAATACATACAAATGTATTTGTACCAAAGTGCTGATACAATATATTATGATATATATGATGACAACAATATTTATGTTATTGTTACAACATCATGAATGGACATAAATTATATTGACCACTCAGGAGACTAGGAGACTATGCATAGTCTCCAAACATGTTGGTTGATGCATATTCAACCACACATTCTTCATGCCCATAGGATCCCGTCATCACTAGTGATGTCGGGTTGAAGGTTGATGTTGTATTGGCCTTCGCAAAATTAATGGGTATTTCAAGAAGTTATCTTGAAACCATTAATGTGAATCTCAAATTGCTAAGTATGACACCTTGAAGATAATCTTCAAAATGGAGTAGATCTCGCAGCACTAGGGAGTATAATCTGATGAAATCGGTACATACTCACTCGTAATGCCTTATGTCAAGACTTAGAAAAATGTGTGGGAGAGCACTTTGTAAAGCAACTATAATGTCGAAATGACAAAATGTAGGCTTAACAGTAATGGTGATAATCTACAAAGCAGTAGATCTACACACTACCTTGTGCTCCCAATACGTCAATTTGAAAAAAAAACACTTAGAATTTTGCATCTTTATTTGCAAGAAATTGAAAACCTCAATTGCAAATAGATGTAATAATCTCGACATGTGGTGAACATGGAAATATATACATCATAGAAATATTCCGGAATACCTCATACTCAACAGAGAAACAATATTGCACAGGTACTGAATTTATCATTGCAAGAGATTAAAATCTCAATTGCAAATAGTGGATGTATAATCTCAACATGTAGAATAACATGTAAATATATTACATCACACATATGTTCTGGAATACAAAGTACTCTACAGAAACACAATATTTAACAGGGTCTAAAACATCTCAATACTAGTAAATAACATTGTTAACAAGACCAATCTGCGAAATCCCAAAAAAATAAGGGTATTGAGCAAAATCGGCTTGGACAACTGTTTCATCCTATTTTGCAAATTCTTGTAAGAACAGGGAAGTTCGTGCAAAATAGCGAAGATAAGGTTTTCCGTGCGGTTTCATTCGGGGGAAATCCCGTAACTGTCATCGGAGGGAGGCGTCGCCGCCGCGCTCGAGCAGCTCACATCCTGCAACTTCGCGTAGCCAAGGATGCACTGCCTCTACGCGCAAGCCATGGGTCGACGTCGGGTCGGGGATGGGAGGGCGCAGCGCTCCATGGACAGGTCGGGCCGCCATCGCTGATGCGGCTCGAGCATGCCAGGCGCTGCCGACTGTGAGGCTCTGACCGACGTGAGCGGTCGTGGATGTTGCCAACGGAGCCGCAGACGCCGGTGGGGGCGCAGGGGTCGGCCGCCTGGGTGGTGAGTCGACGCGACCGCGTAGCCGCACCATGGCATGCTCCAATCGCTGCGTCTCAATGGGCGGCCTTCAATCACGCGTCCGCATTGCTGCCCAACCGTTCACCACCGCTGCTCAGACTTGAGCGCAGAGTCCCCGCTGTCGCATGACGCGGTTGCCCTGCAGGGATGGTGAGATGGCGAGCGGCACTGGCCGGTCACTCCAACGCAAAGGAAATTAGAAAATTAGTAGTACATGGTACTTACTTCCCTTTGCATCATTGATTGTTTTCGTTGATGTGCCTGAACCAAGGAAAATGGAGAACGACTTCATCATCGTATGCTCCAGAATTTAGTCCTTGAATCAACAGATCATGACGCCGTCTGTACATCGATGAACTTCTTCTTTAGATTTCTTCTCTATCAAGAGTGTTGCAGGCACGGCGGTCTGTCCTTTGGCGTCGAAGTTCGCTGCGATCCAGGGCCATTGGGTTCATGGAAGAACACCAGATGACGCCATGGCTGCATGTAGTGCCTCCCGAGGAATTGGGCCTTGCGCCGCTGCTTTCGTCCGGGCCATGAGCACCACACTGCTCACTGGAGGTGGGTTGCAACCTTAATCCTGTACCAGATTAAATAGGAAAGGAATCACCTTAATCCTATAGCAATTAGATCAAATGTATGGTAACCGCCATTGGCCCCGTTCACTTCACATCGAGGATCGCGCAGCGCCAGGCTTCTCGTCGAACAACTCACCGGGGCCGACGGCAGCATGCACGCTAGGAGGTCGCATGAGAGGACGCTACTGCGCGCACCAGACCAAGTGCCATTGCTAGGTTGTGGCTTGGTCGTTGAGGGCGGTGGAGTTGCAAGGCGTAGACCGATCTTGCATACAACCTTGTGTGGGAGGCCAGAGAAGCCACGCCACACGGTGCCTCCATGAATGCTCGTGGGGATACTGCATCGAGATTTGTCGGGGATATAACTCTGAAGTATGACCCCCTAGGAGGGGCCGGGTCACACCATTGGCGGCTTAAGGTGAGAAGGCCCAAGAAGTCTGAATGCCCAAGACCCGAAGGTGACTCAAGGCCCGAAGGTGTGAACCGCCATATGATGACTTGTTTTGTAAGGCAGGTTTAATTGGAAACCGAGCCGGTCACGTTTGTGTGAGTCAGCTGGGGCTCTGTAAGCCGCCGGGCATCAACCTGTATACAAAGGGGTGACCCAGTGGTGGGTTAAATCAAGAAACAACCAATCGAGAACTAGGTCAAGCGTATTCGCTCCCTTGTACTCGAAACTCAAGCAATACAACTAGAAGCAGGAAGTAGGCTTTTACCTCGTTGAGAGGGGCCAAACCTGGGTAAACTCCTTGTGTCCTTTGTCCCGTTCAACCCCTTTAAGCTAAACTCCACACCTAAGTCCTTTCACTAAGGCATCTGCCATGACAAATCAACGATAGTTCGCGCCCACCGTGGGGCCTGCGCACGGTGGTTTCGAGTTCTTGAAGGCAACTTCGCAGGGATCAAGGGATACGTCGTGGGCCGAATGACCAAGAGTCGCCGCAGCAAGCTCTACATCGATGACGCTAGCTGGGGCCTCGAGGCCGAATCAATCGGGTAATGGTACCGGGTTCCCTTCAGCGGGATTCATGTCGTCACCGGCAAGATTAGGGAGTCGGAGCCTGAGCCGAACATCTGCACCGACACGATCAAGACGGCTCAGAGCGCATGATCCACCATAATCCAACCCGCCAGGAAGCCTGCCTTCGTTGGTTTTGTTCATGGGGCAGATCTCGAAGAAGGTTCTATGTCAGGTGGAGAGACGACCATCTACTCAATTGATGAGTCTTCAGCCGGTGAAACCGAATCGATGTACCAATTGCAAGACGGCGGGCTTGGGGTTGTTCCAATGGCGACAGTATTCTGGACTCCTATGAGCCACCGAGCCGGGCTGCTATTTTTATGGCTGGTACGCAACAGGCGGTGAATTCGTCGACCGCTACGGCTATGACCTCCGGCTCAACGGCTGCTGTGACAGCCGGGGCGAGCGACCCTATACTCCCGCAGGCTCAAGTTTTGTCTGAACTCCTGGATGCCCTGGCGACTCTCTTAGCTGGGGAGGTAACCCTGGCGAATCAAGCACAACATAAGGTGGAGGTTGCGAAGTTACGAGATGACACTACAAAAAAAAGACACATCCGTGACATTTTGGGCCGAACGAAAAAAAATTCTGTCATACTTATGACACTTCTATGACATTAATTGTGACAAAACCCGGTATCATCATAGATGTGGTGGGGTCCTGCTTCTATGACAAAAAATCATGACAGAAAATGGGCTTTTCGTCCTGGGCGGGCCGGAGATGCAACTGCATGACATTCTTTGGGCCGTCCATGAAGGAAAAAACCGTGGTAGAAGCAAGGGCGAGGAAAATATCGGGGAGTTCCCGGTTATGGTGGGTGGTCGGGGGCCGAGCGATGCGCATTTCTCTCGTACGTACGCGCGTGTGTGCGAGGTGTTGGGCTCTAACTGAACCAGAGCGAGGCGTTGGGCTCTAACTGAACCCGAGCGATTGCACTGCAGGCTACGCTTTACTGAACCCGAGCGATCGATAGATCCCTTGCTGTTAACTGAACCCGAGTGATTCCTTCGCTACTGCTGCTAACTGAAGCCAATTGAACACTACTGCCTCCTTCCCTGGATGAAAAGTGAGCGTTGTTGAGGGGGTCTGGATGAACAGTTCCCGGTGGGGGGTGGATGAACAGGGCCCCGTGGTAGTAGAGGCCATTGCCGCTGGATGAACAGTACCCCGATCGATCGAGCCGGTGGATGAATAGGACCCCGTGGAGGGCTGGATAAACAGGACCACGTGGAGGGCTGGTTGAACAGTAGCCGGTGGAGGGCTGGTTGAACAGTAGTTGGTGGAGGGTTGTATGAACAGTAGCCCGTGGAGGGGTGGTTGAACAGGACCCCCATGGAGACGGCTGGTTGAACAGTAGCCGATGGAGGAGCGCGCGGTGGAGGCTGGATGGATAGTAGCCCGTGGATGAACAGTCGCAGGTGGAGGCTGGAGGAGGTCGACGGTGGATGAACAGTAGCCCGTGGAGGCAGTCGGCGGTGGATATGAACAGTATCCCGTGGAGTCCCGTTTGGCGGTACGCCACACCCCTCCCTATGAACAGGACCCTCGTTTCAACCGTAGCGCTCCAACACAAGTCTGTTTCCTTAGTTTTGCGGTACGCCACACCCCTCCCGATCAACAGGACCCCGTTTCGACCGTAGGATGTCCTTTTCCTCCGTTTTGTGGTACGCCAGGCCCCTCCCGATGAAAAGGATCCTGTTTCCACTATGGCCGGTCGAATACAAGGTCATTTCCTCCATTCTGTGGTACGCCAGGCCTCGTTTCCATCGGTTGTTCCGTCCAAGCCGGTTGGCTCCCGATGAACAGCACGCGTTCCGTTGCCTCCCGATGAACACGACGCATTCCGTTGCCTCCCCATGAACATGACAATGACACAGTTTCTCCGTTCTGACCCAGCCACAGCCATGTACATGAGCCCTGGCCGTACGTATGCGCGAGTATGCATTCGAGACCCAGCCCGTATGTACGTACGTGGCCGTATTTACTTTCTTGCAACATGGCCGTTGTACATACGTGTAGATGCTACATGCGCGCCTCTACTACGACACGTGCCCTTCTTTACACGGCCACGGTTCATCGATGCAGCCTGCAGACAGACTGATCATATGTACGTACACATTCGCGACCAGAATGACAACGCTACGTACGCTTCGACCATGTGGGTCCCGACTGTTAGGCACTTCCTTGCGTGCGAAGATGTAGCTGGTGAGTCCCACCAGTCAGGGGGAAATGTTTTTTCATGAAATATGGTGGCTTGTATGGTGGGTCCCTGCTGTCAGGTGGAGGAATCATTATTTTGCGCGTAATAAGGAGGCACTTCCTTGCTGCGACCGTGGACCCAGCTGTCAGCCTCTCCACGTACAGTACTCTTCCGATGGAAGTCGTTCCTTGACCACGTTGACCACGCCGCGCCGAGAGCACCAGGGCGGTGGACGATGGCGAGGCCTAGGAAGGGGACGACGCGGAGCCGGGGAAGACGTGACAGTGGAAGCCCACGCGGAGAGGAGTATGAGGGTTCACTGGTTCGGCTGCGGTGTGAGGCTGCCGTCGCCGCAGGGCCTGGCTAGCGGTGGGAGTAGTAGGGGCGGTGAGGCCTCTGCGGCAGCATAGCCGGCCACGGGAGGCAGGAGCAGGCGGCACGACCGGCGCTGCTCTGGGCGGCTGGAGCAAGAAGACCAGAGGTTGAAGAAGCACTACGGCCGTTGGATGGACATCGTACGGTCACTAGAGCTAGAATCGTTCATATTGACTAAGTTGACAAAGCCCTCCATCCCCGTCAACTTAGTAGGCCCACAAGTCAACCTCCCACTATGCTAGGTCCCAGCTAGCAGGGGGGTATTCATTTTTTTGTGCGCAATAAGGAGGCACTTCCTTTCGTGCGAAGATATAGCTGGTGGGTCCGAGCTGTCAGCGGGGGGAACCTATTTTTCGTGAAATACAGAGGCCCTTCCGGTGGGTCCCAGATGTCAGGTGGAGGAATCATTATTTTGCGTGTAATAAGGAGGCATTTCCTTGTGTGCGGTCATGGACCCAGCTGTCAGCCTCTCCACGTACAGTCCACTTCCGATGGATGTCGTTCGTTGACCACGTTGACCACGCCGCGCCGAGAGCACCAGGGCGGTGGACGACGGCGAGGCCTACGAAGGGAACGACACGGAGCCGGGGAAGACACGGCAGTGGCTGCCCACGTGGTGGGGAGTACGAGGGTTGACTGGTTCGGCTGCCGTCGCCGGAGAATAACAGCAGGTGTGGGTGAGTAGAGGGATGGCTAGGCCAGCGATGGGAGTACGGTGGGGCGGTGAGGCCTGCGCGGCAGCACAGCCGGCCGCCGGAGGAGGGAGCAGGCAGTCCCGCCGGCGCTTGTTTGAGCGGCTGGAGCAGGAAGAGCAGAGATTGAAGAAGCACGACGGCCGTTGGATGGACATCCAACAGTCACTGCTTGTGCGTCAACCTTTTTTTAGGAAAGCCTCAAATCTGTGGGAAACAGCATACAGCCCATCTGCCATTATTTCTAATAATTTACAGCCCATTTGCTAATTCTTAAGGTTTTTTGTTGGAGCCCATATTCTTTTTGTTAGCATTACAGCCCATATTGTGGCCACGGTTAAAAAATTATACGAAAATTTGCATATTTCGGTGCGGTCCGAACCGTTTTTAATCCCGAAATTTCGAGTCACATTCAAACTGATTTTAAAAATAAATGTATATCAATATAAAATCCAACAAATTGTCCACGCATAAAAATCAATGCAATTTAAAATCTCGAAATGAAAAAAAATAAAATTTGAAACTAATTGCCGGTTTGATGTGTTTTAAAAATGTACAGCCCATTTCTCATTACTGATAGGCCATTTTCTCGGCCAGCCGAATGAAGCTCTCCTCGTCTTGAAAGTTTGCAGCCCAACAGGCCTGACAAAGCGACTTACTTGACAAATCACAAAAAAACTGGGCTAGCCATTTTCAGAAAGAACAAAAAAACTACTGGGCTGGTCTGTGGTAAACATAAAAGAAAAGGCTGTCTAGACAGGCCAGAGTGCCCCGCACAGCCCAGTTGACACCCTGCTTCCGTCTCAAAAACAAATTAGATAATAAATGCCACTCCAATTATGGCGATTCATAAAAATGCCACTGCAATTTTCAAACTTCAAAAAATGCCACTGCAAACTTTGAAAAACGCCACTGCAATTTGCAAACTTTGAAAAACGCCACTCCAGACTTCGAAAAATGCCACTGGAAATGGCATGAAATGGCATTTTTCAAAGTTTGGAAATTGCAGTGGCATTTCTCGGAATCACCAGATTTGGAGTGGCATTTATCAAATTAACCCAAAACAAAAATAACTGGGCGAGCTGCTGGGTCCCTGGTGTCAGCCGCTCGTTGTGCAATTCTCTCGTTTATTGACTACGTTGACAATGGCATGGGACCCAGATGTCAGAAATCCATTAGGAGGAGCCATTTTTTATTGGCTTGAAATAAGGAGGCACTTGCTTGCGTACTGCCATGACCTTGGTGGGTCCCCGCTGTCATCCTCTCCACGTACAATCATCTCCTGATTGTGTACGCGTCAACCTGGTAGGCCCACAAGTCAGCCTCTAAACCCGTGGCGGACAAATACAACCCATTTAAAAAATAACAGCCCATTCCATACGTTCAAACGGAAAGTTCAACATTCAGAGCAAAGTAACAGGTCTGATCCAGATATAGAGTACTGAACTTCCACGTTGACAACCATCATAGCCAAGTTAACTCTCTACTCCCACTAATACTCTAGTAGTGTACAAGTACTAACTTACTCTTAGCTAACTAGACGATGCCGGCCGCCATCTGCGGTACACGCTAAACGCCGGCACCGGCGTCCTCCGCCTCGCCTCGGACTTGCCAAAGGTGCCATAGGGCACGTTGCTCGCGCGCGTTGGCCCTTTCCATGCCGGCGTGGTCCACCGAAGCTTCGGCTTCTAAGCGGGAAACCCACTTGACGAGCTTGTAGTAAAATTCGGCGTCGCGAACGCGTGCGTGCCCGACAGCCTCCAGGGCTATTTGCCGGGCGCCGGCCTCCACGTAGTCGGCCCAGTTGCGGGCGCTCTGCCCGCGACTCAGAGCGTCGGTGCGCTGCTGCTCCATGTCTCGCTGGCGGCGCAAATCGGCAATACGCTGCTCCTCCGCCAGGCGGTCACGCTCCAACAACTCCTCATACTCCGCATTGCCATCTAAAGACCGATAGAATGCCTCCTCCCTCCGTCTGCCTTCCGGTGAAAAATTGAACACTAGTTCCGGCGGTGACCGCCTCCGGTGTCGCCTATCGCGGACGGGCGGGGGCATGGCGGACGTGGCGAGAGCGAGGATAAGTGGCGAGCGACGTCGGGCCGGTGGGGGCTTATGAGGATAGGGCGAGTTGGGTAATGGTGCCACTGGAGAAGCCCGGGAAACAGTAATTATTGGCGGAAGGTAGGCGAACTAGCGTGTCGCGGGAAACGCGACAGTCATCGTGGTCATCGGAATTCAATGCATAAGTAGGCATGGCTTAGCGCGCCAGCTTGCCGTGGAAAACTAGAAAAACTGAAATTATGACTGTGTCGTCCCGTCCCGTCAGTGGTGCGTCCCGTCCGTGCTGGGTCGCACGTCGGCATGACGGTCAAACGAGTGCACTCGAATCATCCAGATGAGGTACTTCGTCCTTGTCAAAAATGATTCCACGGATTTAAAAGGCCCGCAACAATTAAAGCGCAGCTTTTTCGCATCAATTAGCTGCCTTAATTACGGCCGGCTGCATGCAGCCACTCAGAATCGCTCGCAGCCAGTACGCGGAGCAGCATGCAACGAGTCGCAGCCGAGGGCACGCATGCAGCCACTTAAATCGCTGGAATTAATTAGGCTTAAACTTCTGCATGCAGTTAATTATTGCCATGCCTTGGTCTTGCTGCTTTGGCTCACGGGACTAAAAAACCCGGACGAAGGGAGTACCTTGGTTGGTGAGATTTTTGAATTAAGCCCTGCAAACTGGAAAGGAGGTACTAGTACGTGCGTGATCCGCTATTTATTCGTGGAGGATCGAGTAGGTCGTTTCTTGAATTGAGCCCTGCAAACCGGAAAGGAGGTAGTACGTGCGTGATCCGCTATTTATCCGTTAGGATCGAGTAGGTCGGATAGTGTACGTGTAGGATCGAGTAGGTCAGATGGTGTATGTGTACGATCGCATTAGCTGATGAACATTAGCTGGGAGATAGGGCATTTGCGAACATTTTTGCTGGCAGTTTCTTCAGATTCGCATGGCATTTTCTTCAGAGCAGCTTGTCAGTTTCTTCAGAGGTAGGCATTTTTATTCAAAAAACTGCCACTTCGGATCTTGCGTCGCAACTAAAACTGCCAGGAGCGCATTAGTAGGCTAGCTAGTGATCGATCAGTAACTTGTAAACACTGAGCGAACAGAAATAAGGAACTGTTAGTAACTTGTAAACACTGAGAACACAGAAATAAGGATCATGCTGTGCACAGCAGTAAGAGCCGATCTGTTCGAAATGTTCACACGAGACTCACAGGCCTGGCATTGTAATATGTTCACATTAGTAGCCCAAATTCAAAACCAACTAGTACGATTCCCATACATAAGATCAACATGTTAATGCATCTCAATGATTCACAGATCATATACAAATATGTAGCTCCAAAAGCAAAGATCTAGAAAAAACATCTGTTCTTCCTACTAACATGGATGCTTCTCTTGGCCAACATTCAGTACAGACTGAAAGACAAATTTGTTTGTGAAGTCTACAATTCCTCTTGCAAACGTAAGTGGTTTCACCAACAGCTGGAACCATGAGAATGAACCACACATGATGGAGGAACATCCACTGCAATATGATTTGGTCTTCTCTCGATCACACGGCGAGACTATTTTCGGAATACAAACTTTAACTTAGGCAAAATGATGCCCATTGTATAATCAGACCAAAGCAATGAAGCACCTAGTGTTGGCCAATAAATAGTACAGTACTACTTTTCTGCAGTCCATGAAGTGACTATCCAATCTTTCTGTGTCTATTTTCAAATGGCACTGCATGCAGTGACTATACTATTCTCTTGTGCAGTTCAACCAAAATTGCGGTCACTTTGTTTGTTTGCCAAATAGCAACGGGCAGACATCTCTGTCTGCACAAATATCAAGCAGCTAGTAAACATATACCCCACCTTGTATTTTCGGTTTAAACACATCTCTTCCGCTTAGCATCTGTCATGTTTTGCACTGGACAATTTGATACAGTCATGTTTTGCCCTGGACAATTTCATACTGAATTGATTTGCTGGTTCAGAGCAGAAATATAGCGCCTATTCTTCATCAGACCAAGGATATCCATGTTCGCAGTGATGGAAGAGGTGAAATCGATACAACCGAAATTGAGCATCCAATCATTGAATCCTGTCCTGCACCTCCAATGTAGGTCCACCCTGCCAATAAATTCACATGCAAACCACTAGTATTACTATCTAATGACAGTACAAAAAGAGTAGCAAGATAGTAGCAAACCATGTACCTTCGTAATGAACAGCTCATAGTGCCACCAATTGGATATAAAGGTTTGGAAGAAAACATGCTCCTAATGTTGAACCATTTGGACTTTTTGTGCAGTTCCACTAAAATCGAGCATCCCTGTTTGCATAGATATTGAAAGTGTGATTACTATAAAAGTGGCACTAGTTGAAGCATAGACTCACAAATATAAGCATTCCAATTTCTAAATGGGAAAAGGTAGCAAGACTGTTTCTAACCACCTGTTTGAAGGAATAAATAAGGCAACAACGGCTGATGTCAGGAAGGCATATATAGTTCTTTCTGAAAGAATGATCGATTCCTGACCTTTCCTCTTCTTTTAAGCATATTTTGTGCAGTTCAACTAAAATAAAATGCCATCACCGCCTTGACAATTCAGTGACACTGTACAAAAGGAAATGACTTAACATTACATCATGATGTCAGGTATGTAGTCGACAGGCATTAGAGACAAACATACAGACCTCCTCCGATAACATAATGAACATTAATTTTAACAAAGGTGTGACTAGCTTTACCGGGATAATTTGAGTGAACTCTACACCCTCTGTTCCTTAATATAAGACGTTTTCGCAGTTCAATTTAAAGTACCCAACGTCTAGTATTTAGAAAAACAGGTAGTAGTTTTCTTGAGCACATATCTGGGAAAGCTTGCCACACTTTATTTATGTCCATACGCTAATGCAACACCATTCGAATAGTACAAATATACACTAATCCAGTGGCTAGTGCAACAGTAGAGTAGTTATTTTATTACAGGGTACAGTACAATGGTTTTACTGAACAGATTTCAATAAACTCTAGCACTGGAAGATTTCTATAAGAATTAACAATACAAAATGTAAAGGTAACAAGTTTCAGCATTGGTATACTAGCTGTGCATGAGCATTAAACCAAATACAAAAGTCTGAAGGTAACTAGCATTATTAACTAATGACAGTATAAAAAATTGCAAACCATGTACCTTCAAGGTAAATATCATTTCGAACTCGAGGGGACCTAAAAATTGCTATCCCAATCTTGATAATCGGTCAAACATAAAAACTTGATCGAACGAATCAAGAGAACAGCCGGAGGAGGAGGTGCCCACTCTTGACCTTTCCTCTTGACACTGTACAAAAAAATTGACTTATCTCATGAAAGTGAGGTATGTAATCTATAAGCATTAACAGTGCAAAAATCTGAAGGTAGTAACAAGATTCATCGTTGGTATACTGGCTGTGCAACAGCATTAGAATGCCTTAGCTGAAAAATCTTTAATACATCCACAATCAAAAGCTAACCCTGAAATAATCCAGTGACATTAAATGGCATTGCTTAAATTTATCGGTGGCATTAGACTGAGTGCGGCATTAGTTAAATGTGGCATCACTTTAGCAGTAGCATTGCTTGACTTGACTGCTGGCGTTATACTAACAGCAAAAAAGTGGCAATAAGAGCATGGGAGGCCCATTCAGACAGTGGGCGCACCAGTACGATGTACCTCCACGGATGCATAGAGTGGTGAGGGAGGTATGGTTGCCCAGAGCAACAAATATCCAGGCAGCATATGTGGATTACGTCCCATTTTTGTTCTCTTTAGCCACCTTTTTCCTATGTGAGAACAACAAACCGACCGACCTGGTCATTCTCTATTGCGTTGTCATGCCTTTCTACCCTTCTTCAACCAAGAGACACGAGACTCGTTCCTTAGCTACTGATTTTCCCCTTTTCAACCTAGATGCGGGTTCGATGCCTACTCTCTTGGACAGTACAGTCTCCCTTCCTTTCCTTATTCAACCCAGACATGGATTAGTCTGCATGAAGTAGGGTTTCCTTTAATAGTGCAAATTAAGGTTTTTCGTCTGCGTGACCAGCAGAGCAGAGGATAGAAAATTGGGAAGATAGTGGAGTGGAAAGAGATCCACATGCAGCAACGTGGCAGATTGCGCAATAGAACAAGGGTATGGTACGAAAAGAGGTAGCATACCTGAGGATCGGCAGGAAGTGGCTTCGCTCATGGTCGTCGTCCTCCGCACACACTACGGCAGCGAGCTCGGGGATGGAGGCCATCCCGCGTGAGCGCTAGGTATGGGTGGACGGCCTTGTCGTCAGTGCGTGACCTCGCTCGCCGACGAGGAGTGCGTCAATGCTGCACGTCATTTCTTCCCCAGCGGATCTGTGACCACTCGTGAGGAGGGAGAGAGAGGTCGTCTTTTTTAGATCTGGAGAGAGGGTGATAGTGTGAGAAGAAAGTGGGCAGCCCTTAGCAAGAAAGCGTTGAAGCTCCAGCCTATATATCTTTTTTATACTACTAGTACTAGAGGTGGAGTAGTGGTAGAGTAGTTTATATTTTCTTTGCATACAGTACTAGTTAGTCGTTCTTCAAAACTGAACGGCACGCCATTAAAAAAATAAAGTCGAGAAATAATGCGGCACTTCGGGCCAACGCGGCCAGATCGCATTTTGCACTAGAAATGACACACCATGTTTCGTTGACATGTGGGCCTGTTCCAACATGTCAGTGAGACGATGGTGAGTCCTTTTGTACAATTTCGGAATGGATGTCTATGTAGGCCGGGGCGCCTCTTCGTGTATTGTGGAAACCGTCCACCGCCTCTTCGCCTTCCCCTCTCGATTTGGAACTGCTATCGCACGCTCTTCCTCCCTCCTCCATTTGCCTTCACCCTTCCTTCTGCCATTGTTTGATCGTCTTCTCCATGGAGGGAACAAGCCAGAAACGACCCCGTTATTCTTGCCCCGATCTGAAAGATGACGTGGTGGAGGAACTCATTGATCGGTGCGACGTCATCACCTCGGCTAGCATGGCAGGTTTGTTCAAGACCATTCTCGACTCAATTAATAACATCATTACAAGGAACCAAAGGGTCCATGAGCAGTTTGATCTCCCTTATCTTCTTTTCTATAAGCCTGTTTGCATGGGCGCAGACGATGGAGGCCTCGTCTTGTGCAAGTTGATGCCGCTTGATAACGATACATGTGATGTCAAGATGCCATCGCTTAAGGGTAAGGCCTGGGCTGGCGCAAATGGAGATTGGGTTGTTTATATTGGGTACAATTGCGAGTGGGAACTTGTGAATGTGTACACTCGTCAGTGGATTCCACTTCCAAAAATCCCAGAGTGCCCTGAGGTTGAGCACACAGATGATCTACGTACGTTCAAATACGATCATGGTGGTTGTCATCTACGGAAGATAGCAATTTGTCGAGTTCCCAGCCGCTCTTGGAATTACGAGAACTATGAAGTTGTTGCTATCTTCGACAAGCCTGTTGCCGTCCTTGGTGGTTCGACTGGATGGATATTGCTCAAAATTCAGTTTTTGTACACGGATGAGTACTGTGATGCAATTGAATACGACGATCTTGTGTTTGCTGCCACCACTCGTGGCACTGTTTTTGCATGGGATCCTCGTAGTTTCGGTATGTTTGTCTTCCACCGTAATTATAATTGTTTCATCCACATGCATGCGGGTTAGCAAGTTTCCCTTTACTAATTAACCTTCTTGTGTTTCCAAGGTCCTGTGAACATTCCACCACCTATACTTGAAAAAATTTATAACCAAGGGGGATATGACGATGGTGATGATCACGAGCATGAGGACGAGCAGAACTTATATACTCAGTGGCGCCTGGCAACTAATTCTGATGGATCACCTCTTCTTGTCTGTATACAGTGCACTGAGATTGTTACTACTGAGGGAGCACGTGTTGTCTCCCATGGTCGCCCTCTCCGGACCTATTCCAACACCCGTTGCAGGGTATTCGGGATGGATACTAGTGTGCTAGAGCCAACACCTTCTCCCTGGTTCAGTATTGATAGTCTTGGAGAAAACTCGCTCTTCTTGGACCAAACTATCCAATGATGGTGAAAGGCGATCCAGCTGTTGTTGACACAACGTTACTACCATTTATGAGAAGCAACTGTATCTATACCTCGGACATTGCGGTGGTTCCCTACCCTGGTCCTGATATATGCCGCTTCAGCCTGGATGATCAGTCATGCGTTGCTCTCGATATTGACAATAGCTGGCCCTTCCCAGAGCACCTATGGTTCAAAGCAAGCGTTTCCAACGCCGAGGATTGGTTGAGTTGAAGTTCATTTCATTGCTTGTTATTTGTTGTGTGATGAAAACTTCAGTATTTACTAGAATGTTTTGTTGGAAATAATCTATAATCCAACATGTATCCTCGTTGTCGTTGTGTGTTGATGAATTGTTGTATGTAATGAATGGTACATTTGCAAATGCATGTCATAGACTCAATTTATGAATGGTTTTCGAGTCACTTCTTGGAGTGTGAGTACCGTAGTAGTATAGCCAGCATCCGGTTAGTATATGAAGTTGCCACATCACATAGAGCCAACCTAATATTGGAGTATGCTAGCCCTCCACCGGCGTGCCGCTTCAAATGGCGGACGAAGTGAGAGGTCGCGTCACCTTGTGTCCAGATCTGAGATGCCATGTGTACCAGATGAATGACTCCAAGTTCGACCACCGTGATGCTAGGTGCGAGCCGAGGAACACTGTTGGAGAGACCCCCCTCATAATTTTCCTACATTGGTCGTTTGATTCATAGGATAGAATGCTATAGGATTTTTTCCTATGTAATCATGTTTTAATTGGCAATCTAGCATCCACTCCAACTTTTGTTTCACTTCCTTTGTTCCTACGAAGAGAGTACTTGCTCTAAATGATGTGCCGCTGCAAGAGCCGCCTATATTAATTAACCATGCTCTAAAAAGGTGGACCAGCTTTGGCTATAGTAGTACTGTACTAGGTTAGTAGGTGACCTTGCGCTTGGCTCTTCTCCTCTTCCGGAAGTCGAACAATAATGATGGTACTACAGTAGTACTTCTGGCAATCTGACACCAAATGAACTGTTGCACGTCCACCGCTTGTAAGCAAAAGTTTCTCCTCGTGCTGCGAGCCACCGCGCACGCGTTGGCGAGGGAGAAGGCGTAGTAAGCAAGCTTCTCGTTGTTCTGCGAGTTGACGGGACACATCAAAGTTACGTATTTATTAGTACTCTCTTCAAAAAGGGCCGACCATGTCCATGGCTACCATCCCGTGCTCTGTCATTGAGTACGTGCACTATTCACGTGCCATTGAGGAGAAAAAATATTGCGTAGTACTAGGTGCCATCGAAGTGCATGACTCACTTACGCACTGCATATCTCCATTTTCTTGCATGACACGCCACCTTGATGCTAGATGTCCCGCGTGTCATGGAGGCATATAGTATGATTTTTAAAATGGAGGCATATAGATGTCCCGCGTGTCGGCAAAAGGATGAACAAAGCTCATGTCTTAAACGAAAGAGTGGAAGAACATAGATTCCCGACGACCGAGAAGGAGCAACAAACCTCGCGGTGGAGCGTCTGCACTCATAATATTTTATATTATTCAGCGATATAAAATCAACCAAATCTCTCCACGTTCCTATACCATTTTATAGTATGAGAATAACTTTGAACGTAAGCCATTGATTCACTCTATCCAATGGTCATAGTTGGAAAATCCAAACAAAACCAAGCATTGGATCAACTCTTTTAGCACTTAGATTGTTGCCGCCTGCCCACCTAGCCCACCTATATATCCGCTCATGTGTGATGACCACAGGAGCTATCCACTCAGATTGTATGTTAAAAAAATAAAGGTCGATAACTAATGCGGCACCTCGGGCCAACGCGGCCAGATCGCATTTTGCACGAGAAATTACACACCATGTTTCGTTGACATGTGGTCTCGTTCAAACATGGCAGTGAGATGACGGTGAGTCCTTTTGTACAATTTCTGAACGGACGTGTAGGCCGGGGCGCCTCTTCGTGTACCGTGGCAAACTGGCAACCGTCCACCGACTCTTCGCCTTTCCCTCTCGATTTGGAACTGCTGTCGCACGCTCTTCCTCCCTCCTCCATTTGCCTTCACCCTTCCTTCTGCCATTGTTCGATCGTCTTCTCCATGGAGGGAACAGGCCGGAAACGACCATGTTATTCTTGCCCCGATCTGAAAGATGACGTGGTGGAGGAACTCATTGATCGGTGCGACGTCATCACCTCGGCTAGCATGGCAGGTTCGTTCAAGACCATTCTCGACTCAACTAATAACATCATTACAAGGAACCCAAGGGTCCAGGAGCGGTTTGATCTCCCCTATCTTCTTTGCCGTGACCCTGCTGACTGGCGCGGGGACGAGGGAAGCCTCGCCTTGTGCAAGTTGATGCCGCTTGATAATGATACGTATGATGTTAAGATGCCATCGCTTGAGGGCAAGGCTTGGGCAGGCGCAAATGGAGATTGGGTTGTTTATATTGGGTACAACTGCGAGTGGGAACTTGTGAATGTGTACACTCGTCACCGGGTTCCACTTCCAAAAATCTCAGACTGCCCAGAGGTTGAGCACACCGGTATTCTACGCACGTTCAAATACGATCATGGTGACTGTCTTCTATGGAAGATAGCAATTTGTCGAGTTCCCAACCGCTCTTGGCATTACAGGAACTATGGAGTTGTTGTTATCTTCGACAAGCTTGTTGCCGTCCTTAGTGGTTCGACTGGATGGATATTGCTCAAAAATCAGTTTCTATACACGGATGTGTACTGTGATGCAATTCAATACGAGGGTCTTGTGTTTGCTGCCACCACTCGTGGCACTGTTTTTGCATGGGATCCTCGTAGTTTCGGTACGTTTGTCTTCCACCGTAATTATAATTGTTTCATCCACATGCATGCGAGTTAGCAAGTTTCCCTTTACTAATTAACCTTCTTCTTGTGTTTCCAAGGTCCTGTGAACATTCCACCACCTATACTTGAAAAAAATTATAACCAAGGGGGAGATGATGATGGTGATGATCACGAGCATGAGGACGAGGAGGGCCCATATACTCAGTGGCGCCTGGCAACTTATTCCGATAGATCACCCCTTCTTGTCTGTATACAGCCCACTGCTGATGTTACTACTAAGGAAGCAGGTGTTGTCTCCCATGGTCGCACTCTCCGGACCTATTCCAGCACCCGTTGCATGGTATTCGGGATGGATACTAGTGTGCTAGCGCCAACACCTTCTCCCTGGTACAGAATTGATAGTCTTGGAGAAAACTCGCTCTTCCTTGGACAAACTATCCAATGATGGTGAAAGGCGATCCAACTATTGTTGACACAACGTTACTACCATTTATGAGAAGCAACTGTGTCTATACCTCGGACATTGCGATGGTTCCCTACCCTGGTCGTGATATAGTAGGCCGCTTCAGCCTGGATGATCAGTCCTGCGTTGGTCTCGAGATTGACAGTAGCTGGCCCTTCCCAGAGAATCACTTGTGGTTCAAAGCAAGCGTTTCCAACGCCGAGGATTGGTTGAGTTGAAGTTCATTTCATTGCTTGTTATTTGTTGTGTGATGAAAACTTTAGTATTTATAATGTATCCTCGTTGTCGTTGTGGGTTGATGACCTGTTGTATGTAATAAAATGATATGCCTGTGATAAACTTACTAAATTTATGAATGGCTTTCGAGTCGCTTCTCTGAGTGGGTGCTGCGACGAGGCAAACAAATATTTTTCAAATACATAATTGTACGTGCATTGCAACAGGTCATCGGATGAGGCCAATCAACAATAGTACACTATTTGTACTAGCTTCACATGCTGCACTATCTCTACGTCTACGTACGTAATACAACAAGTTTTAAACTTGAGACCAGCCACCCACCCTCACAAAGAACACTTTTTAACCTAGCACAGACTCCAGGAAATTTGGCCACAGTGTGAGGTGGGCCATATGTTAATGTGTTCGTTGTACATAACCAGCACCTCGAATCCTCGATACTATTACTATATAGTCGGGTGGCATGGGCCAGAACAAGCATTCACGTCCAGGAGTACAGCACACGCCACCAGCACGACTTCCATCTGACACCATATTTCTTGGAGTCCGTGCTACAGCTATCTCTTTAGCCTCGTCGTTTCTCTAACTCAGCCATCGCGTGGCGGGCGAGGTGGGGGTTTGCCGATAGTCGGTTTCCTTAACTCCGGTCCCACTTGTAAGGCCAACTCCAACGCACGACCCCAAACGGACCTCCGTTTTGCCCGGATTATGTCCGTTTTGGTAGGGCAATGGGGTCGTGTCCGGGCCATTTCTCGGATGCGGTGGCCGTGCGCCCAACGCGCGGACGCATCCCGGCCGCATACATTTTCCTTTGCAAACACATATCTTTTTTTCATCATTGATTTTTGGTACATGGAAATACATCACCAAAATTTGACTAGAAAAGTAAGACCAAAGAAAACAAGAACCACACGAATACATTTTAGAAGATATCCAACTTCCATAACTGCTCTTGTAAATTGGATTAGTGCCTTCTCGATGCATTCATTGTTGATCTGCGGAGGCTCGATCTTGCGTGCTTCTTTCTTCTTCTAGTGTAAAGAAGTAGACGTTGCTTCCTCGCATCTAGTCTCATGTCTAGCCTCTATTCTATCAACAAGTGCACTAGTCTCATCTCTAGCCTCTATGCTAGCTAAAAGTGCTACAACATCTACTAAATTGCGCTCTATCAATATATCGATGTACTCTTCTTCACAATACCAAAACTTGCATCCATTCTACACAATAAATTTTAAGTTAGCACAACAAGTCTAATCCGAGAGCACAACCGAAGCTAAAGTAGCACATACCCCATCGGTTGAGCACTTGATGAACACCCATCCGGGATGTTCGGGCATTGTAGACACGCGGCGCAAGACCTTCTTTGGGCAGTCGTCGCACGTAATGAGTGGCAACAGTGCGCCGACGAGCTTTTGGGCCAGCACCGAGCCCGGCCGACCGCCATTCATGTATCTGCCGGCGGACCACCGACGGTGTAGATCCGAGCGGCTAGAGGAGTCAGTACCTGCATGCGGCCTTGCCTGGGCCTTCTGGCCCGGTGCTCGGCTAGTTCATGGCGCGGCGCGGCCTCCCACCACCGGGCGAGCTCAAGCCCAACCGGATCCGCTCGAAATCCGGCCGCCGGGTGCGCAAAACACGTAGCCGTGGTTGGGTAGCTCCGGGGCGTCGAGGGAAAGGGGGCTGAGCGAGCACGCGTCCAAGCTGCAGACGCTGGAGTTGGCCTAGCGGCGTGGCGGACCAACTGTGTGGGGGTGCCAAGTGGCTTCGCTCGTGTGGGCGACGGAAGCCATCGCGCACGGGCGCTAGGTCTGACAGGACGGCCTTGCCATGTTTCCTACTCCTCCGGTCTGCCTCCTTTTGCCGACACGTGGGACATCCAGCATCCAGGTCATGTCATGCAAGAAAATGGAGTGGTAGTTGAAGCCACGTGACGTGCATCTTGGGTTAAACTGTAAATAGAATCTTACTACTCTTGAGTAACTCCAAAAGCGGCCATTGAAGATCTTTATTGGATTTTTCATCACCAGCACATCGAGGTGAAAGATGTGCAGGTTCAGTGGGTCATCTTGCGTTTTCACTGACATGTGGGACCGCATGTGAGCAAGCAGGCGATGGGCTCCGCGCGTCTGCTGGCTGGCTGAGAAGAGAGATAGAGGAGGGCTGAGCACGGACTCTAGGAAATTTGTTGTACGTAACCAGCACCTCGATATAGGCTCGATATAGTGGGGTGGCATGGGCCATAACTAGCATTCACGTCTAGCAGTACGACACACGCCACCCACACGAGTCCCATCCGACACCAATTTTCTTGGAGTCCGTGCTACAACCATCTCTTCTCCCTCCTGTTTTCTCAGCCATCGCGCGCTGGGCGGGGTGGGGGTTTGCCGATAGTCGGTTTTCTCAAATGCGGTCCCACTTGTAAGTGAAAATGCAACACAGCACGCATTCCCCCTTGAGCGGCGTGCCGGACCAACCGTGTGGGCAGCGGGGTGCGACGCGAACACGGCAAGCTTTTCCTTTTGAACTTGTAACTTGTAAAATTTGGTTCTGCTCCATGGCGCGACCGATAGATAGAAATAACGATTTTCCCTAGAGTAATGAGAAGTTAGGTTCTGGCGCAGTTCATGCATGGAGTACATACAAAAATTATGAAGTTGATGCGAAAGGTAAGATAATTACTAGTAGTACCATATACTACTACATGGATTTGACGGAAAGATAAAGATACAAACAGATCCATCAATGACATCCTCACGCCCTAGTGCGCCGGGTCACCAACCGACATGTGAGGGGCAGCGGCGTTGGCGGCGAGCTCAACGTGCTTCAGAACAATGCCGTCCAAGGTTGCCCTACGGGTCAAGAAGGCCAGCGACCTATCGTCCTCCTCTGGCACGTAGTACTCCTTGTGGACGATTTGCGCGTAGACGTGGGTGATTATGTTGACGGTGTCTTGCTGCGCCTGGCGCTGCGCGGCGAGCGTGACCTCGAGGTGGATATTCTCCGGCGCGACGGCGGGCAGTCGCAGGGCCACCAGTGCGTCGAAGAGGTTGTCACCATAGAGGCCGTTGAGGGTGGCGGGCATGGCAGAGCCTGGGCGCGTGGGCTGGAGGCGTACGTCAAGGTCATCCGCGAGCATCTTGACGACGGTGAACTTGTCGAGGAAGCCGATGAGGACCTTGTCAAACAAGGAGACGAAGCTGTCGTCCAGGCGGCCTCTCACCCTGGCGGCCTCAAGCACGACCTGGAGAGGTTCCTCAGTGCCGGCCGCATGCCGGCGTCGTGGACCATCTGGCACAATCGGCTGATGCTCGCGCTCATCGCCTCCATGGGTCTAGCTTCTAGTCAACTGATCTTGTGATTGGAGTGATCACTCTTGCCCTTGGTTAGGGTGCGTAGGTGCGTAGGATTTCGTAGATTGGACTGGTGGGGAGCCTTTATATGAGAAGTGCAGACTGGGTTGAATTCACGTGCGTGTTGACCATCTACTCCTCGTCCCTCTACTGCACCTGCCTTTGGCTATATGAAAGGCGGGCCAGCCACCTGTTGGGCCCACGTGTCATACAACCAAAGGCAGGTGCAGTAAGTCAATGAAGCTGCATCCCCCTCCGTGCCGGTGCAGTATAGTCATCTCACCGGACCTCTAGTTGGGGCCAAACGAGATTACTTTGATGGTTACTGGTTTATTGGTCCCCTTTGCATTTTGCGCCAAGTTTTGACCTTTGATTTAACTAATAAAATGTTAATGCATGTAACCAAAAATGTTGTGTAATCCCGAAACACTTAGGCATGATACATTAACTCCCTCCTCATTTCTTATTTTGTGACATATCAACCAATGAGAGATGTGGGCCGTGCATGCTTTCAATGACTTGAGACTACCAAACATGACATGAAGTGGTTAGTTCATTGCATGTAATCCTATTAATTAGCAAAAAGACATTAAGTTCTCCCGCCGATAGGAATAAAACAATACACCATGTATTTATTTACAGAGGGAGTAGTACATTTTTTGTGACATACATTACTAGATATTGCTAGTCAAATACTAAATCCAGATGGACGTGGTAGTACTACTAAATCCAGACGGTGGTGCTAGTACTAGTAGTAGTACTACCAATGTACTAGTAGCAATGTACTACCCGTTGGTCAAATTATTACGTGTTGCTCGTCACAGTGAAGTGACAAGACCCTGCGCCGGAGATGACACCTGAGTATAGGCGCCGTGTTCGGCATACGATAGTCAGACTCACCGTCTGCAGTCACTATCATCATGGCTGTAGAGCTAGCCTGGTTACAACTAGCCGTGTTCGACATAATTTCCCGTGCGTAGATGCCCGTGCATTGCACGGAACACCAAGATTGGGGGTGGACGGCGCCGGCAGCGGCCATCGCACCAGATTTTTCCATGGCCTTCTAGATGTGGATGGGAGGAGATAAGGCTGATTGTGAGAGACAAGGAGTTGTTTGTAAATAGGGAAAAATTGCGGGCATCTTTTTCCAATACTGGAGAAGTTTGGTTTGTATGCGTCAGATCTAGATCCGACGGCTATTGGTGAAAGATGGCAGGCACAACATCATCACCAACTCAGGACCTCTTTGATTCGCAGGATATTGAAAACGCAGGAATAGGACACTGCAATATTACAATTTTCAAACTGATATTACAAATGTTAGGAGTAATGCTGCACCTACGAAGAGGGAATTACTAGGAAGTTTACACAAAATGGTGGATGCAGCATTATCGTACAAACTAAAATCCACCGCCCTGACAAGTCAATAATGGGCAAATAAATTTTTTAGTCTCTGGCCACTTGATGTTTCAAAAACAAATTCAGCTTCTGCGGAGACTTTGTCATTTAGGCTTAGACGCTTGCGGTGATCAGCACGCCATTCATTGTTGCGCCAGAGAATGACAAACCTCATTACCTTGAGCACACTTGCCCCTAGAACAAAGAACCTGGCCAATTTAATCTCAGATGTGCTGCCTGTGTAGTCGATCAAATCAATTTCTGTAAGATGGAGATCAAGGCATTCGATGAGATTGTTATAGTGCAGCACATTTTTCACTTTCGGGTCTTTTTTTATCTGCAAAAGAAGATAACATATTAGAGCAGCTGGCTGCATAAGATTGTCGTGTCATCAAGAGGTACCAATATCATTCGCTCATACGATAGGGTTGGCTGGCTAGTGATATGTTTTCACTCTCTCTCTCTCTCTCTCTCTCTCTCTTTCTCTTTCCTCTCATTTACCTAGGAGCACGTGAACAGCTTGGGCATTTGTTACCTTCCACTATGTGGCCGATGCCATATTTCTCAAAAGTATGCCGCATAATATGCTTCGATGTGAAATCAAAATATTTTGGCACCGCTCTCGCGATGTAAGAGAGTTGGCACTGCTGTGCACACAGACCCACATGTATAAACAAATCAATTAAACCAACGACACCAGCCTCTCACTCTCCCAAGCAAGTGTTTTTTTATTGCCTCAGTCCTCTCTCTCTCTCCCACGCAAGTGTTTTTTCATTGCGTGAGTTAATTTGGCACCAGAGCAAAGTAGGTGATCCAGATTGGGGCACCAGGAGAGAAATGGAGGGGCATCGATGCCAAATGCATCACAAGTGAATTAGGCACGTGTTTTGGCCTACATAGTGGAGGGCCGTTATAGCCCACTTTTGTACTACCTCGTATTTAGTGTAAAATTTTGACCATAGATTTACCTAAGAAAATGCCAATGCATGTCACCAAAAATTATACCATTTGAAATTATATTCAAATACGAATCCAACGATATAATTTTTAGTGACATGCATTAACATTTTTTCAGTTAAATCTATGGTCAAATTTTGATACTACAAAATAGGAAGAGTAAACCAGGACGGAGGTAGTACTTGCTCTTAGGGTAACCATAGAGTTACTAGTCTAAGTTACTTTCCACTATGACTACCCTAGGCTACAATAGTAGTACAAACAAAAAATGATGCAGGTGATCACGGGACGCTGCTTCAGTTACTTAACTGTAGGTGCAGTTGGGTCACTGGCATGTGGGCCCAAGAGGCATCTGGCCCACATGTAAGTGACGCAACTGCACCTGCTATTATGTCACTGAAGCTCGGTCCGTGATCACGTGAGAAAAAATACTAAAAACATTTCTTTCGGTGCAGTGCGTAGATGCAATTTTGAACACTACACTTGTCATCGTAATTTGGGAAAATTACAAAAAATAATAATCTACGTTGTGATTACCATTTACTAATAGGAAAGAAGTTTCACCTTGATGAGTAGCTTCTCCGTGCACGGAAAGCTTGTAAGGAATCCAACAACTTGATCCAGATTGGGGCCGATAGATTTTATTGCCAATATGTTCACTGTGCGCATAGACTGGGTCAAGCTTTTGGGAATCATTTTCTGGAAGACGATCGTAAATACATCAAGAAGAAATTTAAAAATGTGAATTTCAAGAAGACGGAGAAGAAGATGAGTGCTGTACCTGAACGATTACGGATCCAATAAAGAGTTCGGAGAATTTGGCAGACGAGTACACCAACGCTGTCAATTTCGGTGCGTCAATGACCCAGATTTTTGTTGGACCTTCTAGATCATATACAAGCAATCTCTCAAGGAAAGGCGCATTCTCAATGACCATAACGTGCAACAGCTGGAGTGATCTCTTCCCAATTGATGTCTTGTTGCGGGGCCAGCAAGACACAAAAAACCATCGGATATTCATCGAGGCGATGTGGAGGCTAATGAACTCGTGGATCTGCTCAAGACAAAGGTACTCGAGCGCAGTACAGCTGCGGAGCAGGTGCTCCATAGCCTACTTCGAGATGCCAACGTCGAAGAGGTCGATCAGCTTGAGTTGAGGGAGAAGAAGGGCGGGCGCGGCATTAATCTGGGGAAGATAGCAGGAGTTGAAGCTAGCGCGACGCAACGTTGGTGTGAGGCGGAGCGCGGACGGCGGTAGAGCGTGACATCGTCCAGCTTCAAAGCTGAGCTCCTCGAGCTGATCTAGGGCGGGGGATAAGAACCACTCGTCGAACTTGGCTTGGACCTTGCAGTTGGTACTGAACATGCGGATGTCAAGGCGTCTGGCTGGCCCAGGGTGCGATGAAAGGATCTTGGAGACTGCGGCCATGCGTTTGCAATCCCTGTCGCAGAGGGAACTGTCGACGATGAGGTTGAAGGGGACGCAGCGCCAGAGGGGGCACCACCACCGGGAGAGTAGGGCGGTCCGCACGGCAGATTTGGTGGGGAGGAGGCCGATGATGATGAGCAGCATGTCGTCGGGGAGGCTGCTGATGAAGTTCAGGCTCACCGGATGCGGTTTTGGCTCGAGCCGCCTCCGCTTGTTGGTTGCCTTGCCGTCCATCTCAACCGGCGGCGATGCCGGTGTACACGTGTGCTGGTTTGTGTTGTGTGCTGGCCTGCTGGGTGTGCGCGAGTGTGTCCTTCTGTTCATGATGTCGCGCAGTGGTGAATTGTGCGCGAGTGCGTCCTTCATGCGGAAGAAGTGTGTTCTCAATGCGCGCTCAATTTACTAGCATGCGGGGTGCTACCCCGAGTGGTTTCAACTTTGTTTACTTCACCGCGTGTCAGATGGGCCTCTAGTTTACTTATTTTCACCCACTACCACATGGGCCAACACACGAAGATAGAGAACACAAGCTGACAAGGCAGCATGTGGACTGGTTGACCGGTCAACTACACAATATACAGAGCTATACGCTGACACGGTGAGCGTATAATCCGTCAGTATAGAGAGTTCGAGTGAGAGGGGAGGCACGTGAGAGATACAGAGTAGCAGAGAGAGAGAAAGAGCTACTCCCTCCATTTGATAATGTAGTGCCAACATTTTTTAAAAGTCAAACTTTTGAAACTTTGACCAAGTTTATAAAGAAATTAATTATATCTACAATACCAAAGATAAATGATAGTATGAAGTAAGTACATGTTGTGATGAATCTAATGATCGTTCTAGATGTAAATGATTTTCTCCACCTATACCTGGTCAAACTTTTCTAAGGTTTGACTTTTCAAAACATCCATATGCTAATGGACGTGAGAGAGTCCCGGACTAGAGAGAGAGAGTGAGAGAGAGAGTGTGTGTGTGTGAAATAGAAAAGTGAGTGAAAAAAGTGTGTGCGCGTGTGTGAAAGAGACATGGACAACACACGATAAAACTAGAGAAAAGGCATGTGTGTCTTATGCAAACATATCACACATGCATCTTCGACAACGGAAGCAAGGTGAGGAGATAGTGTGTGGTTGTTTGCAACCGAGAGAGAAAGACCCCTAGCACGTGGCCAAGAGGGGTCTGACAAGCAAGGGAGAGAGGTCAAGAGAGACGTACGGAGAAAATGCAGACATGGGGAGGAGAGAGTGTATGTTTGTGATAGAGAGATCCCCTGGAGATCGTGATGGGACTACATGGGTGGGAGATTGGGTGACAAGGTGTGTGCGCGATAGAAGATACCCCGAGAGATATCGAGATAGACGTATGGATGGAAGGAGACAATACGTGTGTTCCTGATGGCTAGCGAGAGATAATCATACTTAGGGGGGAGTGTATGCGCCTATGATGGAGTGAGGGATTATGGTACTTAGGTGGGTGCGTGTCACATAGAGAGAGAACAAGGGCGGAGAGTGTTGGATGGGTCTATATGTAGCGCGAGCGAGACATGTGTATGTGTGAACGATGGAGATATAACTTTGAGAGAGAGAGAGGAGCCCCAATAAGGCTGAGTGGTGCGTCAGATAGCTGAGAGGGGGAAAGAGATATTCCATCCGCTCGATAATGCAGTGCATGTAAATTTTTTTAGAAGTCGAACTTTGGAAACATTGATCAGGTTTACGCAAATGTTATTTATATCTACAATACCAAAGATACATCATAGGAAACTACATCTCATGATGAATCTAATGGTATATGTTTGCCTTTCTAGATGTAAATGTTTTTCGCCACGTACATTGTCAAACTTTGTGATGTTTGACTTTTCAATAAATCTATATGCTATGGACCGAAGAGAGTGCCTTAGTCAAGAGAGATCAAGTGCGTGTGAAGGAGAATGAGTGAGTGTGCAAAAAGAGTATGTGTGTGAAACAGAAAGGGACAACAAACGATAAATTAGAGAGAGTGTGTGTTTTTTCGTTTCTTATGCAGACATATCACGCATGCATCTCTGAGATAGAAAAGCAAGGTGAGGAGATACACGAAGATAGCTAGTGCATGATTGTTTGCAACGGAGAGAGACACCCCTATAGCACATGTCCAATAGAGGTCTGGCCAACAAGGAACAAAGGTCGAGAGGGACACATGGAGAACATGGACGCATGGGGAGGGAGAGAGGGTGTGTTTGTGATAGAGAGATCCCCTCGAGATCGTGAGGGGACTTATATGGGTGGGAGATCGAGGGAGGTGCGTGCGAGATAGAAAGATGCCCCGAGAGAAATCGAGATAGACCATGCACATGTTTGTGATGGAGACTAAGATTAGCTAGTCATATACATATAGGGGGGACTGTGTGTGCCTACATTTGAGTGAGAGACCATCATACTTGGCTAGGCATGAGATTGTGTGTGTGTGTGCGTGTGAGATGGAGAGAGAACGAGGGAGAGAGATAAAATTTTAGATGGGTCTATCGAGTGCGAGTGAGATATGCATGTTTATGTGTGACCTAGGTAGATTGAGAGTTTGAGAGAGAGAGGGGGAAGAGCTCCGAGACGACAGAGTGGTGCGTGAGAGAGTTACGGGCAACGAGCCAAGGAATTTGTGTGCGTACAATGAGTGCACCCAACATATTTAGCTTGGACTAGAGAATCATACATAGTGTGCGAGAGAGACCTATAGATGGAGTATATATACATGCGAACAAGAAAGACCCCCCCCCCCACACACACAAAGAGAGAGAGAGAGAGAGAGACGGAGAGAGAGGGAGAGGGACCAACAAGGTTTGTGTGTTGGATGCGTGCGATAGAATTGAAGATTGTCGGCGAGAGAGAGAGAGAGAGAGAGAGAGAGAGAGAGAGAGAGCTGGAGTCCGGGAGAGGGGGAGGTCGTGTTTTATGCATCAAAGACTGATATAAACCATGTTTCGATATAAACTTGAATTCAAATATTTAAATTGGAGAACATGTTGTCTGCAATCCACACATGAACGGAGATATGCATGTATCAAACAAGTTCATTAATTTGACTCTCAACATGTTCATGGAGTACTATAATACTGTACAACATGCTACTCGATAGTGACCAACTCAGGACCTCTTTGATTCACGGGATTTTGAAAACGCAGGAATAGGACACGGCAATATTACAAGTTTCAAACTGATATTACAAATGTTAGGAGTAATGCTGCACCAACGAAGAGGGAATTGCTAGGAAGTTTACGTAAGAACTTTCGTTACTTCAGGTGGATGCAGCATTATCGTACAAACTAAAATCCACCGCCCTGACAAGTCACTAATGTGCAAATAAATTTTCGAGTCTCTGGCCACTTGATGTTTCAAAAACAAATTCAGCTTCTGCGGGGACTTTGTCATTTAGGCTTAGACGCTTGCGGTGATCAGCACGCCATTCATTGTTGCGCCAGAGAACGCCAAACCTCATTACCTTGAGCACACTTGCCTCCAGAACAAAGAACCTGGCTAATTTAATCTCAGATGTGCTGCCTCGGTAGTCGATCAAATCAATTTCTGTAAGATGGAGATCAAGGCATTCGATGAGATTGTTATAGTGCAGCACATTTTTCACTTTCAGGTCTTTTTTTATCTACAAAAGAAGAGAACATATTAGAGCAGCTGGCTGCATAAGATTGTCGTGTCATCAAGAGGTACCAATATCATTTGCTCATACGATAGGGTTGGCTGGCTAGTGATATTTTTTCACTCTCTCTCTCTCTCTCTCTCTCTCTCTCTCTCTTTCTCTTTCCTCTCATTACCTAGGAGCACGTGAAGAGTTTGGGCATTTGTTACCTTCCACTATGTGGCTGATGCCATATTTCTCAAAAGTATGCCACATAATACGCATCGATGTCGAATCAAAAGATTTTGGCACCGATGTGCACACAGACCCACATGTATAAACAAATCAATCAAACCAACTACACCAGCCTCTCACTCTCCCAAACAAGTGTTTTTTATTGCCTCAGTCCTCTCTCTCTCTCCGACGCAAGTGTTTTTTCATTGCGTGAGTTAATTTGGCACCGGAGCAAAGTAGGTGATCCATATTGGGGCACCAGGTGAGCAATGGAGGGGCATCGATGCCAAATGCATCAGAAGTGAATTTGGCACGTGTTTTGGCCTACATAGTGGAGGGACATTATAGCCCACTTTTGTACTACCTCGTATTTAGTGTAAACTTTTGACCATAGATTTACCTAAGAAAACGCCAATGCATGTCACCAAAAATTATACCATTTGAAATTATGTTCAAATACGAATCCAACGATTTAATTTTTAGTGACATGCATTAACATTTTGTCAGTTAAATCTATGGTCAAATTTTGATACTACAAAATAGGAAGAGTAAACCAGGACGGAGGTAGTACTTGCTCTTAGGGTAACCATAGAGTTACTAGTCTAAGTTACTTTCCACTATGACTAGCCTAGGCTACTATAGTAGTACAACAATAAAACGATGCAGGTGATCACCTGAGAAAAAATACTAAAATATTTCTTTCGGTGCAGTGCGTAGATGCAATTTTGAACACTACACTTGTCATTGTAATTTGGGAAAATTATGAAAAAATTGAGCTACGTTGTGATTACCGTTTACTAATAGGAAAGAAGTTTCACCTCGATGAGTAGCTTCTCCGTGCACGGAAAGCATGTAAGGAATCCAATAACTTGATCCAGATTGGGGCCGATAGATTTTATTTCCAAGATCTTCACTGTGCGCATAGACTGGGTCAAGCTTGTGGGAATCATTTTCTGGAAGACTGTCGTAAATACATCAAGAAGAAATTTAAAAATGTGAATTTCAAGAAGACGGAGAAGAAGATGAGTGTTGTACCTGAACGATTACGGATCCAATAAAGAGTTCGGAGAATTTGGCAGACGAGTACACCAACGCTGTCAATTTTGGCGCGTCAATGACCCAAATTTTTGTTGGACCTTCTAGATCAGATACAAGCAATATCTCAAGGAAAGGCGCATTCTCAATGACCATAACATGGAACGGCTGGAGTGATCAATTCCCAATTGATGTCTTGTTGCGGGGCCAGCAAGACACAAAAATCCGTCGGAGATTCGTCGAGGCGATGTGGAGGCTAATGAATCCGTGGATCTGGTCAAGACGAAGGTACTCGAGCGCAGTACAGCTGCGGAGCAGGTGCTCCATAGCCTGCTTCGAGATGCCAATGTCGAAGAGGTCGAGCTGCTTGAGTTGAGGGAGAAGAAGGGCGGGCGCGGCATTAATTTGGGGAAGATAGCACGAGCTGAAGCTGGCGCGGCGCAGCGTTGGCGTGAGGCGGAGCGCGGACGGCGGCAGAGAGCGACATCGTCCAGCTTCAAAGCTGAGCTCCTCGAGCTGATCTAGGGCGGGGGATAAGAACCACTCATCGAACTTGGCTTGGACCTTGCAGTTGGTACTGAACATGCGGATGTCAAGCCGTCTGGCTGGCCTAGGGAGCGATGAAAGGATCTTGGAGACTGCGGCCATGCATTTGCAATCCCCGTCACAGAGGGAGCTGCCGACGGTGAGGTTGAGGGGGACGCGGCGCCAGAGGGGGCGCCACCGCCGGGAGAGAAGGGCGGTCCGCACGGCAGATTTGGTGGGGAGGAGGCCGATGATGACGAGCAGCATGTCGTCGGGGAGGCTGCTGATGAAGCCGCCTCCGCTTGTTGGTTGCCTCGCCGTCCATCTCAACCGGCGGCGACGCCGGTGTACACGTGTGCTGGTCTTTGTTGTGTGTTGGCTTGCTGGGTGTGCGCGAGTGTGTCCTTCTGTGCATGCCGCCGCGAAGTGGTGAATTGTGCGCGAGTGCGTCCTTCACATGGAAGAAGTGTGTCCTCAATGCGCCCTCAATTTACTAGCGTACGGTGTGCTACCCCGAGTGGTTTCAACTTTTTTTACTTCACCGCGTGTCAGATGGGCCTCTAGTTTACTTATTTTCACCCACTGCCACATGGGCCAGCACACGAAGATAGAGAACACGAGCTGACAAGGCAGCATGTGGACTGGTTGACCAGTCAACTAAAGAATATACAGAGCTATACGCTAACACGGTGAGCATATAATCCGTCGGTATAGAGAGTTCGAGTGAGAGGGGAGGCCCGTGAGAGACTAGCAGAGAGAGAAAGAGCTACTCCCTCCGTTCGATAATGTAGTGCCAACATTTTTTTAAAGTCAAACTTTTGAAACTTTGACCAAGTTTATAAAGAAATTACTTATATCTACAATGCCAAAGATAAATGATAGTATGAAGTAAGTACATGTTGTGATGAATCTAATGATCGTTCCAGATGTAAATGTTTTTCTTCACATATACCTGGTCAAACTTTTCTGAGGTTTGACTTTTCAAAACATCCATATGCTTATGGACGTGAGAGATTCCCTAACTAGAGAGAGAGAGAGTGAGAGCGAGACATGTGTATGTGTGAACAACGGAGATATAAAGTTTGAGAGAGATAGAGGTGCCCCAATAAGGCTGAGTGGTGCGTCAGATAGCTGAGAGGGGGAAAGAGATATTCCATCCGCTCGATAATGCAGTGCATGTAAATTTTTTTAGAAGTCGAACTTTGGAAACATTGATCAGGTTTACGCAAATGTTATTTATATCTACAATACCAAAAATACATCATATGAAACTACATCTCATGATGAATCTAATGGTATATGTTTGCCGTTCTAGATGTAAATGTTTTTCTCCAAGTACATTGTCAAACTTTGTGATGTTTGACATTTCAATAAATCTATATGCTATGGACCGAAGAGAGTGCCTTAGTCGAGAGAGATCAAGTGCGTGTGAAGGAGAATGAGTGAGTGTGCAAAAAGAGTATGTGTGTGAAAGAGAAAGGGACAACAAACGATAAATTAGAGAGAGTGTGTGTTTTTTCGTTTCTTATGCAGACATATCACGCATGCATCTCTGAGATAGAAAAGCAAGGTGAGGAGATACACGAAGATAGCTAGTGCATGATTGTTTGCAACGGAGAGAGACACCCCTATAGCACATGTCCAATAGAGGTCTGGCCAACAAGGAACAAAGGTCGAGAGGGACACATGGAGAACATGGACGCATGGGGAGGGAGAGAGGGTGTGTTTGTGATAGAGAGATCCCCTCGAGATCGTGAGGGGACTTATATGGGTGGGAGATCGAGGGAGGTGCGTGCGAGATAGAAAGATGCCCCGAGAGAAATCGAGATAGACCATGCACATGTTTGTGATGGAGACTAAGATTAGCTAGTCATATACATATAGGGGGGACTGTGTGTGCCTACATTTGAGTGAGAGACCATCATACTTGGCTAGGCATGAGATTGTGTGTGTGTGTGTGCGTGTGAGATGGAGAGAGAACGAGGGAGAGAGATAAAATTTTAGATGGGTCTATCGAGTGCGAGTGAGATATGCATGTTTATGTGTGACCTAGGTAGATTGAGAGTTTGAGAGAGAGAGGGGGAAGAGCTCCGAGACGACAGAGTGGTGCGTGAGATAGTTACGGGCAACGAGCCAAGGAATTTGTGTGCGTACAATGAGTGCACCCAACATATTTAGCTTGGACTAGAGAATCATACATAGTGTGCGAGAGAGACCTATAGATGGAGTATATATACATGCGAACTAGAAAGACCCCCCCCCACACACACACAAAGAGAGAGAGAGAGACGGAGAGAGATGGAGAGAGAGGGAGAGGGACCAACAAGGTTTGTGTGTTGGATGCGTGCGATAGAATTGAAGATTGTCGGCGAGAGAGAGAGAGAGAGAGCAGGAGTCCGGGAGAAGGGGAGAAGGGGAGGTCACGTTTTATGCATCAAAGACTGATATAAACCATGTTTCTATATAAACTTGCATTCAAATATTTAAATTGGAGAACATGTTGTCTGCAATCCACACATGAACGGAGATATGCGTATATCAAACAAGTCCATTAATTTGACTCTCAACATGTTCATGGAGTACTATAATATTGTACAACATGCTACTCGATTGAGGTGTTTAATTTTGGATTTAGTTCACTATTTTGACCTGGTGAACGAGCTATTTCATTGAATCGAGATATTTCATTTTGGGTTTTATTCCCGTTTTTTAGTGGGTCACTAGCAACGAGCATGTAAAAACACATTACTCCTGAGCATCATCTCTCCATCTAAAAAAGAACTGGCAAGCTAATATTTCAAAATTTGATTCGAATCGACTTGGTAAGGTGGACGTGGATGCTCGTTCTCCCAAAATTTGAACGAACCGTTAAACACCCTCTGCTTGGTGGAATTCGCCCGAGCAAATAAATGCGAGACGCGAAATTACCGGCCTATGTGGGACACGCATCAATTGGCCTGTTGTACATCGAGGGTAGGTTCGTAACTTCATCCAAGCGCGCCTTCTCCTTGGCCGAAATGACATGTGCCGAATAATTCAAAAACCATGGTCGGCAAAACACCTCTCCTCGCCCGAAATAGCTCGCGCCCATTATTTCAAAACACGCTCTACTCGCCCGAAATCGCTCGCGCCCACTATATTTCAAAACACGCCCTCCTAACCCGAAATCGCTCGCGCCCACTATATTTCAAAACACGCCCTCCTCGCCCGAAATCGCTCGCGCCCAGTATATTTCAAAACACACCCTCCTCGCCCTCAGTACACATACCCAAGCCGAGAAGCCTAAAGGCAGGGGTAGAACTGTAACCCCCCCACATTTCAGACAAATGGGTCCATAAGACATGGTTCCCCCTCCCAATTCCCCATTCATACCTCGTGGGCGCCAAATCACCTTCTCCCTAGGAGCTCCCTTCTCCCGAGCCGTGAAACCTCAGCCCCTCCTCCATGGCGCCCCCACCGCACCAAATTCATAGCCGCCCTCCTCTCTAATCCCGGAGACGCTGTCGATTTGCCGTCGTGCACTGGGCCGTGTGCCTCATACTCCGTGCTGCCGGAGCTGCCTCGACGACGGCCGCGTGAACCGTACTGGAGCCAACTCACCCCCGCCATTGTACACGGCGCTGGAGCGGCTCCAACTTTGGACCCGTCCAGAGCCCCGGCGCTGCTTCCCCGTAGCCGTCGACCATCGCGACATCTCTACTCCCCTGTCGCTGGTAGCCACCGCAACCGCGCCGGCCTCATCGACTAGGCAGCTGGAGCTGCCTACTTCACCGGGCCGCCAGATAGGTCGCACCCTCATCTCAAATCACTTTATTTAGGCATTAGTTGTCTAAATTTTTATTCTGGGCCAATCGATTCCCAATGGGAAGCAGCACCCCTCGAGCCGGCGGAGCTCCTAGGCTGTCGGTTGGTTGGTGTCTAATGTAAGGGTGCGGGGGCGCAAGTTCGCCGTGGAAGCAGCGCTTAGATGGCTATCTTAGAGTTGTGTGGGTTGAAGGTACTGCCGCCGCCGGATCTGGATGACGGCTAGTCTTTGTGGATTGGCCCGGGGGCGGCACAACCACGGCAGTGCGGTGGGGCGGGGAGCGGGGTTTTGGTCGGGGCCACGGATGGCGGAGGCAGACTGCTCTGCCGATGGTCGCTGGCTCTTCGGGGAAGATTCTGAATAGTGTCAGCCGGGAGGCACAAGACGGCCATCAAGCTATCCGGCGTAGATCGGACAGTACCAAAATAAAATAAAATCGTGTGACCCCAATTTAGTCTTTAGTCAACAGACGTGTGACCACTCTCGTACCTTGTTGTTGATCACTTAGGGTATTTCTTCAGATCAGAGAGATGTGTCGTTCTTAACATTATGCATTTTCTGCATCTTCAGCCACACCGTCTTCCGACTCACCGCAGCTACTCCAACAAGGGAAGCATGCACCATAAGGTAGCTATAGTCCCCACTCAACAATTCCCTGCATGGAATGCGCGTGCCCGACATGGACAGCCACAACAACTGCAGGGCCCTCGACAAGTCAGGACATGATGCTCACTCCTATGGATGGCGGCCAGATAGGTTGTACCCTCATCTTAGTTGTGTGCAAAATTTATGGCTTTGTTATTCATCTAAGCATTGAAAATAGATTATCACATTTCATTGTATATTCATGCTGATCTCTTACGGGTCTTGTTCAGGAGTTAACGTTGTTCCATAGTTCAGCTAAGAGACTTGTTCTTTAGGTAACGTTGTTCCATAGTTCTCATCCATCAGCCAATGCTATCCCACAGGCTGGTGATTATAGTATTATACCACTTCCAGTATAACCTATGTTGTTCCTTAATACTTTTGTGTGCCATCTAGTTAATCTCAAGTACAAATGATACATATTCTGTAGCTTTCATCTGTGTTCTCCCTTTAGTTTTTGAGACCTGTTGCTGCTAGTTAACCCCAGCCCTACTATTTATGTCGTCTCCTACAGGCACTCATTACATAAATCTAACTACTAGTTGTCTTCCATGCATGTCAGATATAATTGCACACATGATTTATCCACAAGAACCTCACAGAGCAATGTAACGGCCAACAAATTTGACGTCAATGATACCCAATATGATGGAACATGTAAAGGCAGTTCTTCACAAGACTTGCAGAAAGATGATGAATCCTACTCACCCCATAAGGTCCTTGCTCTAACTTGGCCCTTGATATGGGTACATCATGCATATAATGTCCTGGAGTGCATCTACTCGGTTGCAATGCCTTGTGCTTCGCCTGCTGATCATGCATGTAAATATGGCATGCTTTCCTATTTTTCAGTACCTATTTCATTAATGATAACATGTTTTCAAATTCAAGTACTGTCATTCTACTCTATCGCAATGCCATCTGCTTAGTTTGCACATCATGCTTATCAATATCTTATGCATTGTTATTCATCACTATGTACTTCATCTGTCTACCATACCATGTTCTTTTTTTACATTGAAGTGATGTTCTAGTGGTCTCTTGCAATGCCATCTTAGTTTCCCAATCATACACGCATCTGTTGCCTTAGTGTTTTTCTGTAATGTATTCCGCTAGCATACAGTTTTACATTCAAGTAGTGTTTTTTTACACTGTTGTCCTGTCGTATCCCTAGCTCTTACATCATACTCCCTCCGCCCGGATTACATGTCGCAGAAATGGATAAAACTGGATGTATCTAGAACTGAAATACGCCTAGACCCATCCATTTATTTCTGGATGGAGGGAATACATGTCAATATGTCATGCTTTTCTATTCTTCAGTACCTATTCCATCTCTGCTGTAGCATGTTTTATAATTGAAGCACCATTCTTCTATATAAGGCATGCAAGGGGAAGACGGCTATGTTAGAATCTGAAGGGTTACAAACCAAGTCTTTGCAAAAGATCCAAACGCCAGGAGATAATAAACCAACTCCAGTTTTCATAGATACTACTCCAGCACAGAGAAACCCAATTCCCACTGATAATAAGCAGATTCCAGTGGCCAAAGAACTAGTCCGCTCCAGTCCAGCAAAAATATGTCAACTCCATTCTAAGAAGCGTGTGCGTATCCTCGCATCATGAAATTTTATAGCATTCTGATCATATTTTCTACATGTTTCTTACCCATCTCTCTTTTGGAAAATAAGGTTAAACGATAGAAGATTCGCTCCATTGGGAACATATTCGAGGAAAGTATCTTGCGGGAATTCTCTATGCTCCAATGCTGATGTAAGTACCTGTTGTATATCACTATATTTTTACATCAGCATGTATTTTGTTAATCGGTGTGAATCCAACCTTTATCTAATCTAAATTCAGTTGTAGCAAAATGTTAAATGCAACAATGTTGATTTTTGTAAGGAAAACTGCCTGGTAGTTTTGCATACTGAGCTGCATGAGTGTACTATCTCATATCATGCACATTACTGAACTATAGTGCTGCTCTGGTTGCCCATTCATTCATTGTGCCAATGTTGCTTTCGTATTACCTTACCTGGCCGATGATAGATGTGCCATATTGTGTTAATTTGGTGTAGGCTGGTGTGGTCTGGTTGCCGAAACGTTCGTTGTGTCAATGTTGTTTTCCTATTATCTGACCTGGCCAATGATAGCAATGCTAGTGTGTTAATCTGGTGCAGGCTGCTGAAGATAAGAAGACAAACTCTGAAAACAGCAAGGCAACCCCATTGTTTCTTTCCAATAAATCTAGGCCAGGTAATATGGCAATAACTCATGATTAATCTGTTCGGTTCCTCTCCTAATTTATGTTATGATGCAATGGTCGAGACACTCTCCACTATCAATAATACAAGCCTGCCAAAATCGCCATCTGGTCGAGACACTCTCCACTATCAATAATACAAGTCTGCCAAAATCGCCATCTGAATCTGTTCAGTTTCCTCTGTCTCGGATGCAATGGAAAAAATGTATGCTTGTGAACCAATTAATGGCTGAAGCAATGATGGAAATGGTGGAGGAATCAGAGGTGCACATTCGTGCGCAACAACAACTGATCAGTGTTTTCAGAGATAGTGTAGCAAAGCAGCAAGAACTTGCCCACATGCTTATGGGTGTCATCCGCGCTAAGGTTGCAGATTGTGACGTTGTAGATCGTTAGGTTCTGTTCATTTATTTGCACTGGCATCAATCTTTGATTGCCCGGTGGATGTAATTTCTTGTAATATATGCTGGATGTGCAACGTTTTTCCCTGTATGCCGTACCTTTGCTTGATCGGTTTTGGTCCTGTGCATAATTGCTCGCTGTACTGGGCTCAAATTATCTAATTGGGCCTAAAGACATGTACGAACTTTAGTGGGCCCATTAAGTTAATGGGCCGTTACCAGGCCAAAAGTTAATGGTCGGCCCTCTTACCTCCCGGGTCGTTAACAGGCCGACATCGAAGCGGGCAACAGGTGGGCCCATTTGATTTCACGAGTCGTTAACAGGCCGTTACTAAGGTCGGGCTACATATGGCCCAACTATACTGTGGGCCTTTAGCAGGCCAAAAGAGACAGCGGGCTCGTACTGGACCATGAAGAGCATGGGCCGCTAAGAGGCCGAAAGTCAGGTCGTACTGTAAATGGCCCAACTGTGTTGTGGGCCTTTAGCAGGCCGAAAGAGAAACCGGGCTGGTATTGGACCATGAAGAGCATGGGCCGTTAAAAGGCCAAAACTCAGGTCCGACTACAAATGGCCCAAATCATTTATGCGCCGTCAACAGGCTGAAAGACACACCGGGCCGGGAATTGGCCCAACACTTAAATGGGTCGCTAAAAGGCCAAAACTAAGGTCCGACTACAAATGGCCCAACTCATTTATGGGCTGTCAACAGGCTGAAAGACACATCGGGCCGGAAATTGGCCCAACACTTAAATGGGTCGCTAAAAGGCCGAAAGATGTACATCCTGAAAATTGGCCCATCCATTGAATGGGCCGTTAACAGGCCAAAATCACATTGGGCCGATATTGAGCCCAAATATATAGCGGGCTGTTAACGAGCTCGGACTGACGATGGGCTGCAATGGTGTCAAATCTTTAACGGGCCGTTGACAGGCCAAATTGGCACATCTCGTATGGGCCGTGGGCTTAAATGGACCTGACACAAGTAGGCCTTATATGGGCCGGCCTGCTAATTTTTACTGGGTCGGCCTTTTTCACCGGAATGGCCCACTGTTGGGCCGTGCCACGTGTCGACCTATCATAGGCGCCTCATGTCCAATGAATGGATGACATCTGTCCCAACGGTGAGCCAACACGTGTTTCCTCCAGCCAATGAGAATTTTTCACGTGGAAAATCCTCATTAGTCCGGGCAGTTAGCGGGTTATCAGATCCAAAACCAGACCCGATAGCTTAACGGCGTTCCGTTATGGTGGATGCCACGTGTCGGTCATCCTTGACGAAAGCACTTCCATGACGCGCGATTTATCATCATGGAAGTGGACACTTCCGTGATGATAATTTTGGTAATGTCATGGAACACTTCTACGACAGCACAGGTATGACTATCTTGATTCTGTCATAAAATTGTCATGGATGTACATGCATGACAGAAAACGTGACCTACTGTGACACACACGTATCATCACGGAAGTGTCTTTTTTTTGTAGTGGCGGGTCGGACGATGCTGCGGAAACGTTGTCACCGACGTCGGGTCGATGGGCCGGTGGCTGTTGTCGCGGCCGCGGGGGGCGGGGGGGAGTGCACCGTGGTTGCAGCGTCTCTGGTCCCCCCACCGCCGGCATGCACCGGCCCGTCAGGACGCCGGTGCGAGGGTCCCGTTGGGAGCGGCTCGTCTTTGTTGGCGAAGCTGACAAGGCTTCGGATGGTGGCTCTCCACTCGTCGAGCATCTCCGCAGCAGGGGGGAAGTCGAGGAGCAGCTGCACGCGCGCCAGCGCTTCTGCTGGCATAGGCGGCGGCGAGATCTGCGTAGACCGTGATGCGCTCCGACTTCTAACCGGGTTAGAAGGGGCTCTGTCGCGGTCTCGCGGTCGCACGCCGCCTGCACCGGTGTCTGAGCGCTCATGCCAGCCTGGTTCGTCCTGCAAGTGTCGCACAGGGCTTGTTCCGCGGCGGTGTGAAAGTGCAACTATCCCTGGGTGGTTTTGGTAATTCCTAACAACATATAGCTCATTGAGCTAATGCTACTTCAAGATAAACATTTCAGGAAAGCTCAATGATTGGCATAGCATGGATGAGAAAAGTGGACCCCTCAAAATGCTAAGGACAAAGGATTGGCTCAAGCTCAAAGCTCAAGACTCTACATTTTTTATTTTAAGTGATCCAAGATCACATTGAGTCCATAGGAAAAGCCAATACTATCAAGAGGGGATGAGGTGTTGCTTAACAGCTTGCTTGCTCAAAGTGCTTAGTGATATGCTCCAAAAACCCTCAACTACTTTCTCACATCCACATATGTCCCAAACCAAAAGTCAAACTCGGCCCCACCGAAACTGTCTATCCGGCACCACCGAGTTCTCTTGACATGGCCACTGCCAGAAACCCTAGTCTTTTCGGTCTCACCGATAGGGATCTCGGTCTCACCGAGATGGGATTGTAATCTCTCTGTTTCCCTTCGTAATATTTCGGTCAAACCGAGATGAGCGATCGGTCCCATCGAGATTGCAATACAAACTCTCTGTTTCCCCTTCGTAACGTTTCGGGCTAACCGAGATGAGCGAATCGGTCCCACCGAGTTTGCCTGACCAACTCTCTATTTGTCTATTACCAAAATCGGTCTCACCGAGTTTGTGTAATTGGTCTCACCGAGATTACGTTATGCCCTAACCCTAATGAAATCGGTCTCACCGAGTTGAGGTGTCGGTCCCACCGAAAATCCTAACGGTCACATTATGAACTAAATCAGTCTGTCCGAGTTTCACGATTCGGTCCCACCGAGTTTGGTAAATTGTGTGTAATGGTTAGATTTTGTGTGGAGGCTATATATACCCCTCCACCCACTCTTCATTCGTGGAGAGAGCCATCAGTACATGCCTACACTTCCAACATACATTTTCTGAGAGAGAACCACCTACACTTGTGTTGAGGTCAAGATATTCCGTTCCAACCACATAAATCTTGATCTCTAGCCTTCCCCAAGTTGCTTTCCACTCCAATCATCTTTCCACCAAATCCAATCCTATGAGAGAGAGTTGAGTGTTGGGGAGACTATCATTTGAAGCACAAGAGCAAGGAGTTCATCATCAACACACCATTTGTTACTTATTGGAGAGTGGTGTCTCCTAGATTGGTTAGGTGTCACTTGGGAGCCTCCGTCAAGATTGTGGAGTTGAACCAAGGAGTTTGTAAGGGCAAGGAGATCGCCTACGTCGTGAAGATCTACCCGAGTGAGGCAAGTCCTTCGTGGGCGACGGCCATGGTGGGATAGACAAGGTTGCTTCTTCGTGGACCCTTCGTGGGTGGAGCCCTCCGTGGACTCGCGCAACCGTTACCCTTCGTGGGTTGAAGTCTCCATCAACGTGGATGTACGATAGCACCACCTATCGGAACCACGGATAAAAAATCTCCGTGCCAACATTGTGTTTGCTCCCTCAAACTCCTCCCTTTACCACCATATGCAATTGTGTTACATTCCGCTGCTATACTCTTAGAATGGCATGTGTAGGTTGATTGCTTGACTTGTGCTAAGTTGCTAAAATCTGCCAAGAACTAAAATTGGGAAAAGGCTAGATTTTTATTTGGTCAAGTAGTCTAATCACACCCCCCCCCTCTAGACATACTTTCGATCTTACAAGTGGTATCAGAGCTTTGGTCTCCATTTGCTTTGATTTCCATAGCTTTTGGTGGTCATAGCCTTGGTTTCACAACCTAGGAGAGTATGGTGTCTAGCGAGGGAAATTACCACCATAGAGGTCCTTACTTTGATGGTACAAATTTTGCTAGTTGGAAGCATAAGATGAAAATGCATATTCTTGGACATAACCCAGCCGTTTGGGTTATTGTGTGTATTGGCTTGGAGGTGAATTCTTTGATGGGAGAGAACCAAACCGTGAAGCTACCGCGGAAGAGTTGAAGATGCTGCAATACAATGCTCAAGCTTGTGATATTCTCTTCAACGGATTGTGCCCCGAAGAATTCAACAAAATCAGCCGTCTTGAGAATGCAAAGGAAATTTGGGATACTTTGATTGATATGCACGAAGGTACCGACTCCGTCAAGGAATCCAAATTGGATGTGCTTCAAAGTCAACTTGACAAGATCAAAATGAAGGATGGTGAAGGTGTCGCTGAAATGTACTCTAGGCTTGCTCTCATCACAAATGAGATTGTCGTCTTAGGAAGTGAAGAGATGACCGATAGATTCATCATCAAGAAGACCCTAAGAGCCTTGGATGGAAAATATGATACCGTGTGCACATTGGTCCAAATGATGCCCAATTACAAAGATCTCAAGCCAACGGAAGTCATTGGAAGAATTGTTGCTCATGAGATGTCACTCAAGGATAAGGAAGAGCTCCACAACAAGTCAAGCAGTGCTTACAAAGCCTCATGTGAAGCTCCCACATAATCAAGTGAGAAACAAACCTTCAATGAAGAATTGAGCCTAATGGTGAAGAACTTCAACAAATTCTACAAGAGTAGAAGTAAAGGAAGAATCTCCAAGTCAAGGTCCTACAATGACAAAAGATGTTCTAGTCGTGAGCGTAATTGCTACAATTGTGGAAGACCCGGACACTATTCCAATGAGTGTACGACTCCCTACAAAAGAAGAGAAGATTCTCCCAAAAGAAGGAGTAGAAGAGAACAATCACCACCAAGAGAAAGAAGGAGTAGAGATGATCGTTATGAACGAAGACCCTCTCGGAGAAGCAAGGATTCGGAAAGGAAGGATAGGTCATCAAGGATCTACACAAAAAGAAGATTGCCGGCGTTCTGGGAACGGGGGTCCCCAGACTTGCCTAGCTGCGGCCCACGGCGTGGCTATGCTAGCAGGCCGTACGGCCCAGCTTCATCGACAAGGCATTCAAGACCCTCGCGAGGGGCCAAGCCTCGCGAGGCGGACGACCCAAGACCTCCTCAGGAGCGGCCATGCTTGGCAGGCTCATGAGGGGCGGAGAGATCAAGGCAAGGAAAACCTCGCGAGGACTTCGTGACGTGAGCCATAACGATCGACGCCAGGTGGGTGCCAGCGCGCGCAGCGTCCTTGTTTCCTCTTTGGTGCTAAGGAGGCAAGCGCAGGCGCAGAGTACCAAGGCATCAAGCAAAGGTTTCCATATCGGTGCAACGAGACCGAAGACCAGCAGGACGGCAAGACAGAGGTCACCATGGAGCCCAAGACGGCGTCACCACCAGAGCCTTTTGCAGGCGAAGACTACTTTTGTCAGGATAAGTTGTACTAGCTGTCCCCTTTCAAATTGGTCGTTGTTGGCTCCCTTCCCACTCAATATTTGGGGAGAGGACCAGGGCCTCTATAAATAGAGCTAGCCACCACCATAGAAGAGAGAGATCCACACCCACACAAGTTCGCCAAGCACAAGAACTCCTCAACCTCCGGAGGTTGTTCTTCCCCTTTATTGTTACTCATCAGCGCAAGAGGCAATCCACCACCACCACACTTGAGTAGGGTATTACACCACAACGGTGGCCCGAACCAGTATAAATCTCGTGTCTTTCCATGTTGCGAGTTCGTCGAGTTCGTCTGCGAGATCTTAGAGAGCTAGGGCGTAGATCGGTAGGGAAAGAACTTTTCGCGCACCCTAGAGTTCGAACCTTAAGGGTTTTGCCGGAACCCGTGATCTGACATTTGGCACGACAGGTAGGGGTGCGCCATAGCTTCTCTTCCGTCGATCTGCGCTCCGCCCGCAAGGGAGGTGCCCCGCCATCGACTCCGACAGCCAGCATCGACGACGGGGCCAGGGGCTCTGAGCCCTGGCCCCCGCCCTACGGCGGGTGCGGTGTCCAACCAAGTTCATGCCGGAGATGCCGCCGCGCTACGACGGCGCGGCGGACCCGACGGCTTTCCTGCTAGCATACGAGGAGGCCGTCCTCGAGGCCGGGGGTGATGACAAGGTCATGGCCAACTGGCTTCCCATGGCCCTCGCCGGCGAGCCGTGCGCCTGGCTGCTCAACCTTCTCGGATCCATGGTGGCGTCTTGGGAAGAGCTGCGCGGCCTCTTCACCGCATGCTACGCGGCACCAGCGCACCACGCGGTCGCGGCCCTGCTAGGAGGCTCTCAGGCGCCGCCTTCAGATCGCCACATCAAGCCGTTCCTCCGCCAGATCGGTGCTGCTTCCAAGCGCTCGGGGGCTCCGCCCGGCTGGGCTGCGCCTGAGGCCGACCTCATTCAACTCAGAAGACCACCCCATCTCCACCGCCGGCTCGGGCACGCTTCCGATGCTCTGCACACCCACCATCTGCCACGTGGCCGTCACCAAGACCCTCGTCGACAGCGGCGCTGGCCTCAACTTGCTCTCCGTGGAAGCCTTCGGCCTCCTTCACGTGCCGCATGAGCGGCTCAGCCTCAGCAAGACTTTCTCAGGAGTTGGTGGTGGCGCTGCTCACTCCCTCGGGCAGATCCGCCTCCCCGTCACCTTCGGCACGCGCGACAACTACCGCACCGAGCTGGTCAACTTTGACATCGCCTGCATCGGCCTCCCGTACAACGCCATCCTCGGGTACCCAGCTCTGGCACAGTTCATGGCGACGAATCAGCCGGCCTATAACCTCATGAAGATTCCTGGAAGCAAAGGTGTTCTCATCATCAAGGGGGACACCAAGGAGGCTGTGACGGCACTTAAACTTGCCTTCAAGACCGCAGCGGCGGCGCAGCCTGTCGGTGCCGGTACCCCCGAAGCCAAGGAGGCCGCACCTACCAAGAAGAAGCAGCTATTCTCCCAAGACAAAGCAGAAACCAAGCGGGTGCCGGTTGTCAGGACCCTGATTCCAAGTCACATCGATCTAGCCGGTAACACCTCATATCACTTTGCGGCCTCACGCACGGTATTCCCACGGGTGTTGCCTTACCATGGCTCAGGACCGTTTGCGCCTTTTGGCTCACGTATATGATAGTGTCACTAGCATACATATGACAGAGAACCCGGGCCGACATGACTAGTCGTGAACCCAAAGTGGCACTAACTTACGGGGACAGGCATACATGAATCAACATCGAGCATGTCGGTCAGCAGCGTGCGAATCCGGGCTGTAGCACTGGGCTAACAGGACTCCGGTGAACCGGGCTGTAGCAGGCTAGGCAGGACTCCGGATGTCACCGCGTGACATTTCCCCGAAGGGACAGACATAGGAACGAAGTGAATCACATGCCGGCCAGTCAAGTGTTCCAGAGCTATAGTGCTGGGCTAGCAGGACTCCGGTGAACCGGGCTGTAGCGGACTACTATGGCTCATGGAAGCACAAGACTACATTTCCCCATAAGAGAGGCTACCAAGGATAAACAACTAGGTTGTCGGATCCCACACATACCAAGCATTTCAATCATACACACAATATGCTCGATATGTGTAAATACAACATGGCATCACAACATAACTCTACGACTCAAGTATTTATTCATTAGGCTCCGAGGAGCGAGATATTACAAACATGGGTCTCATGACCCAACATTCAGAGCATACAAGTCAAAGCACATGCGGAAGCTTAACATGTCTGAGTACAGACATCTACAAATGAAAAAGGCTGAGAAGCCTGACTATCTACCAGATCCTGCCGAGGGCACAAGATCGTAGCTGAGGTATCAAACTAAACGTCGAAGTCCACACGGAACTACTAGCGAGACTGACGTCTCTCTGCAAAACATAAAATAGGCAAACATGAGTACAAATGTACCCAGCAAGACTTACATTAGAACTAGCTACATATGCATCAGTATCAACAAAGGGGGTGGTGGAGTTTGACTGCAGCAAGCCAGCTTTGACTCAGTGGCTATCCTAAACTATGACTGCAAGAAACTTTTTTGAGGTGGCACACACGAGTCCACATATTCACCATATAAATACACCACTATGGATCCACTCCCGTCTCCCTACGAGAAGTCCATCCATAGCACTCACGCTTATCTTGCGAGTTTTAGAGTATCCACTTTCACTTGTCTATGAACAGTATAGGCAACCCAGAAGTCCTTTACCGCGGACACGGCTATTCGAATAGATGATGTTAACCCTGCAGGGGTGTACTTCTTCACACACGCTCTCGCCACTTACCGCCATGTACACGTCATGTATCTCGGCAACCTTCAAGCGGAAGGCTGGCGAGGGTGTCGGCCACGGCCTACCTAAACACTCAAGTCTCTAGTCCAGGTTTATCGCCTATTCAGGTTCCATCCGCAGGGAGTCCGGCCGAAGTTTCCACATACGGCCCCGAACGATGTGAGCAGGGTTCCCAAGACACCAAACGGGCACCCGGTACACCGTGCCACGTGCCTACCGCATCACAGCCCACCCCGCGGGTCAGTGCTGCGCACGGCCTCCAGCATACAACAAACACCAGAAACTACTTGCAACTCCTGGACAGAGGACAAGGGTGATGAAGAAGCCGAGAGAGTCAATTAAGGATCCCAATGTGTGGTAGTAGCTGTTCATGGATCACAAACACATAACTCAGTTCCTAAGGACGGCTTCAATGAAACAACCCACCATGTACTCCTACATGGCCTCTCATCGATACCTTTACCAAATCGTGTTCACACACTTAGCTCTCAACAGTAGGACATGTTCACACACCTCCAATTCATCCCCGATGAATCAGACCTGACTCAACTCTAAGTAGTAGTAGGCATGACAAACAAGCATGAATGAGTAGGCACATCAGGGCTCAAACAACTCCTACTCATGCTAGTGGGTTTCATCTATTTACTGTGGCAATGACAGGTCATGCAGAGGAAAAGGGGTTCAACTACCGCAGCATGTAACAGTTGAATCTTTGTTGTCCTAATGCAGTAAAAGAGAGCAGGAGCGAGAGAGTGGGATTGTATCGGAATGAACAAGGGGGTTTTGCTTGCCTGACAGAGTGGTAGTGGGACACTGCCCTTCAGTTGGATACTCGTGAATATCCTCGGAGACAGAACCTACCACGAAGAACACATCAAAACACAATCAACACATGACGATATGCAACAATATGATGCATGCTATGACATGGAAATATGAATGTGTTTTGGGCTAATGCAAGCTAGAACAGATTGAAATGAGTCCATTTGAACCAAAGATTCAAATGCAAACCTATTTTATGAAGTCATAAAGGTGCATTAAATTGTTTCACTTGAACAGCAAGGTTAACGTGTTCTGACATGCATGAAACCATTACAGATGGATAGATTGGATTTTTCTGATCAAATTTCATATATAAATCTTTGCATTTGGAGTTACAGATTAATTTCTATGAATTTTGAAGTTTGCAACATTTTCTGGAATTCCTATATAAGAATAAATCCGGTAAATGCTTTATTGCGGCAGCAGTGCGTCAGGGTGACGTCAGCAGTCAACGGGGATGGTCCAGGTCAAACTTGACCAGTGGGTCCCGCGTGTCAGTGTTATTAGTCTAACTAATTTTTAGTTAGTCCTAATCCTAACTTAATTAGCAGGCGGGTCCCATTTGTCATAAACCTAGAGGGGTCAAACTGGGCCCACCCGGGGTGAACTCGGTCAGCGGGGTCAAAGCCTTGGTCAGCAGGGTCAAACCCGCCGGCGTTGACTCGCCAGCGAGGCCGGGACGGCGGAGAGCGTCGGAAACGCTGCTCCGGCCACGGTTCGATGCGCGGGTGGGTGCTGCGGGTAGCTAGCGGTGTGGCGCATCCAACGGTGGCGGCGGGTGGTGCTGGGGTGGCCGGAAACGACGACGGCGACGAGCCGGGCGGCGGCCGGAGCTCGGGTGTTCGCGGGATCGGCGCTGCGGTGTGCAAACGAGTGCAGCGTGGCGCTAGGGTGACTCTACGCGCGGCGGTGAGCATGTTGGGTGCATGCCCAGGACCAAATGGTCACCGGAGCGTCACCGGCGACGAGCGCAGGCGGCGGTGCATTTCGGCCGCGGTGGGGAACGGAGCTAGGGGACGAGGGTGAACGCTAAAGAAGAGGGGAAAGAGAGAGGAGCTCACGGCGGAGTCGATGAGCAAGTCGGTAGCTCGGGGGAGGCGTCGGAGCGAGCGGGGCGGCGAGAGCGATCTCCAGCGGGCGCGGTGAAGATGAGCTCGAAGACGACGTTGCCGAGCTCCCGCGGTTGAACGGGTTGGCGTAGACGATGCAGGAGTGGACGACGGTTCTTCTGGACGCATCGACAAGACGAGCGGTGTACAGTGGCTGTGGCTACGGCGAGCGGCGGCGACGGTGGCGTTCGGCCGTGCACGTGAGAGAGAGCCAGAGGGGAGGAGGAGCACGGGGAGAGTGAGAGAGGGCCAGAGGGGTTGCGTGGCGCCCTTAGCCAGCTCCAGGTGGTCGGTGGCAAGCAGGAGGTGGCGAGCTACGGGCGCGCGCGCGTCGGGCACACGCTCTCCGTCCGAGTGGCGCGAGGTGGAAGACGCCTCTGCCCCTGGTGGGCTGGGCCGGCCTACTAGGCCGCCAGGTGGGCTGCAACAGATAGGCTAGGTAAGCCTGCTCTCTCCTCTGTCTTTTCTAATTTTGTTTTGTTTTCTATTTATGCAAATTTGTTTTAATTTGGTTTTCAAACCAAATCACTTTTAGAAATTTTGAACATAGTTATGGGCACTAAATGAATTATTCCAGAGGCCCTCAACTAATTCCAAAATTGTTGTAGCATTTAAAAATATTTATAGTATTTAAATGCCCCAATTCAAATACAATATGAGTTAATTCAAAAATCCAGAATGGCCTAAAAATGTATGCATCATTTTTGACAGAGCTTCTAGACCAATTCAAAATTGATGGACATTTATGAGGGGCATTTTGGGTTCATTGAAAAGATTTAATTTTGACCCTAGTTGAATTCATTTGGTGCTAGGGTTTCAACAATCCCCATTTCAAGTTTCTGAGAAATTTAAACATGATGCACACAAGAAGGGCTAGCCTAGTGCATACTAGAACTAGGGATGTGACAACTCACCCCTACTAAACAAGAATCTCGTCCCGAGATTCAAGTCGTGAGGTAAGAAGACAGAGCGACACAAGCTAACACAATCTTCACAATCCAGATGTCCTTCTCGAGGATGTTGATTCATTGATTCATATTGACCTTGACGTCTTTGCTTTCGAGATCTTCATCCAACACGATGACGGCAGAAGGAAACTCTACAGGAAACGATCCCCTCGAAGAACAAGCACTCAAGATCAACTCATGGAGTGAGACATTAGAACATCTCTTGAGCTCAGACATGAAACACAGATTAAGAGTGATGGAAAAGGTAGATGACAAGGTTCTACTGGGTAGGCAAAAATCCCACGCTAAAGAGGGTGGTGCATGATCTCAAGATAGCGATGAAATAATTGCCATGATTCCATAATGGGGCACCTTAGGGGAGGTGACTCGTAGAATTATTCCCTTAAGTGGCAAAAAGAATTACTTTTGATCCATAGATCATTGAAACTCTTCATACCAGCCTGAGGCAATTCTTAATGGATCGTTTGAAGGAGTTCGAAAGAATGACATACTCGGGCTAGCATGGACGATGTGGACTACCTTGTTGAAGACAACGTAATGGATGATTTTGCTTATCGTCGAAGATGGATGGGACCCATGGTAAGCCCACTTTTGAAGATGATACTAGACAACAATTACTGAGGTGCAAGCTGGGAACAAAATGCAAATGCTGGGAATGATCCTGGTAACTGGGGAAAAACTCAACAGTCAAGAGTGTTTCCAATGTTTGAATGGTTATAGAATCATCGAGGAAACTAAGAGCATAAGGATCCCTAAGGAACAACTTCTAGAATAAGTCACACGAAATCCTCATGGAAAGATGGTCAAAGATACTACAATGACAGAACTTCCGGCTAGGTATGTTGGCTAGAACATCAACCTTGTCGGGACCTACATCATAGATCCTGGAAAAGTTCCAACCATCATATCTGCCTGAGATTCAGATCTGGTTGGTAAAAGGATATTTCAGACAGCATGTCTGGAAAATAAAGTTTGCAACACAAACCGACGAGATGACGTTGCGAGATTCTCGGGAAATGAACTACGATAGCAAGCTCCAAAACATGAGTTGGTTCTACTACAAACCTGTGAACACGCTATCCAAGACAAGCATGACCACGTAGTAGTATTATAATAAAACACTACCGAGTTCAGGTGGGGAACCATCATCGAGGATATCGAAGTCCTTGCATAAGTCTAGCTCTTAAGAAGAAACTCCTTCTCCTTGAACAAATCAATCAGTGGCTTGGTGTGCTAGGGATTTATATAGAATGAAGGTTGTAAGTCTCCAGACCACAAAATACTTCGCACGTATGCATGACTGACTTGGGATGATTCCAGAGGAAGCAAAAGAAACTTTCTCAAATTCACGGCAGCAACTTGCATCATATGCACGTGAATTAGAGGAAGTCACTTGTTCCATCAAAACATAAACTTCATGAGCTAGCACGAAGAAAATGCTTTCAAAAGTTTCCAACACTAATCTTAGATGTTCAACATGAATCATGGACAAGATGAAAATGTTGTCAATGGGCTCAACAACAATCCATCCAGGCTTCCATATAGATGGAATCCCACAATTAGGTGAACACGGTGATAGCATTGGTCAGACCAAAAGATGTAATGGTGTATGCTTGGGGGATCAACCAAGAGTAAGACAACATTACGAACATCGTTGGTTCTGATTTGATTTGAGGATAGCCCACACTCAAATCAAAGTTTGGACAAGACTATAGATCCATCAACTGGTCACAAGATCAATCGATGAAGACATCATCTTTCTTCAACACACACAAACAAAAAGATATCCCTTTGAAATGAACTAAGCTGGACAAGCTTTTATCTTCCAACTCTCCAAGTTGTTGTTTGGCTTAACCAACTAGCTCAGGGGTATCCAACACGGATTCTTGGAGAAGGGGTGGTTTACAAGAAATCAACTTGATCACGAATTCAACATAGCGGTCAAGTGACAACCTGGTAATACTTTCGAGAAGATCTTCGGAAATTCACGAACCACCGATATGTCACTAAGCTCGAGAACAATCTTGCTTTTCAGGGCAAGACGATATGATCAAAAGAGTGAGGGATTGACACAATCCTAACTCATTGATCGAATAGTGCGCCAGAAATAAGGACTAGGTAGCACGATCAATCTTAGGATGATGATTTAATAACCAACATGCTAAGAATGAGAATATTGTCCATTTACTACCAAGCAACGAGTTGCTCGGAGTATTGATTTCACACATCACAATTCACTTGTCGGCATTCCGGTTAGAACAACACGGGGACCAAGGAATGTATGATGATGGTGAGAAGTATCACTACATCAAGAATTCATAAGAGATGGTGCAATTCCTATGATATTCTTGACATAAATAGAGTAATACTCCAAGGTAGAACAGAACAAAAGCTGGTTTGGCATTTGATCTGCGGAATACAACTACTTTGACCCAATCCTAGAAATGGATAAGGTACTGGAGTTTGTTTCTCCTAGTCATTCTGAGTTAGAATGGCTTGACGGACCACGAGAATAGTAGGCATCGATAACACGAGTGCACGACTACTCCTGACTACAAATTGATAGACGGAGGTCAAAAAACAGCTAACGAGGGACAACTCAAAGGACATATGATTTTCTGAGTTATGGATGCATGGATTAGCATGTCGAACCAAGTTCAACATGTTTCTTCCGGATAACCCATGCAGAAAAGGAAGGACTGGCAGATTCCCAATTATGAATGGAGAACTTCTCAAGAGCACTCTTATTGTGATGTTTTGGTTCAACAAGGAACTTCTGCCATAAGTAGTTCATGGTATTGGAAGAAGGATTTACCACGGACCTTGAGGACTATCGCAAAGGTTACTAATATCCTAAAGGAACTAGCAAACACTATCAACATGAAGTGAGTAGGGTGAATTTTGGGCTCAAAACCCAGGAGTAGAATACCTACCACTAAGTAGCATCACGAGATGCTTTCGAGAATAATGGCCAGAATCATCACATTGGGGATATAAAGCATTGCTAGATTACCGAGTGGTTCTCTAAGACGACTGCGGTCATAATAATGGCTTCAACATATACGTCGAGGCAACGGAGTACCTCAACAGACCGTTTGGTGTGCTTAATCTGGCCTAAAAGGACATCGGAAACGGGAAGAAGGGATTTCCAAATGCATCAGATTTTTTAGAGACCTGGGATGACTCGGACAGCATAACGGCTGTAAATGCTCAAAAATATTTGAGACATCCTGCAAAATAGTGGCGTAACCACTTAACATCATCATATCAAGGGTCTGATTCAACTGACAACATACTAGAAGTAGTAGAAACTGAACTGAGGCCTGGTACCAACAATCCTATAAGTCTCTATCATAGTAACTCGTCATCCTAATAGATAGATGAGAAGGCCTAGTTCTTAATCCCCATAGAAAAGAAGAGGGTGACTCAGATCAGAAGGGCATAAGGTATAAGGAGTAAAAAGAGCCTTACATTCCCTTCCCCAATCAATTCCCTTACATAACTAAGGCATTTCTAGACACAACTTCGAACAGTTCGGCTTGGTAATCCTACAGGCAGTCAGGCTCTGATACCAAAGCTGTCAGGACCCCGATTCCAAGTCACATCGATCTAGCCGGTAGCACCTCATATCACTTTGTGGCCTCACGCACGGTATTCCCACGGGTGTCGCCTTACCATGGCCCGGGACCGTTTGCGCCTTCTGGCTCACGTATATGATAGTTTCGCTAGCATCCACATGACAGAGAACTCGGGCCGACATGACTAGTCGTGAACCCAAAGTGGCACTAACTTACGGGGATAGGCATACATGAATCAACATCGAGCATGTCGGTCAACAGCGTGCGAATCCGGGCTGTAGCACAGGGCTAACAGGACTCCGGTGAACCGGGCTGTAGCAGGCTAGGCACGACTCCGGATGTCATCGCGTGACATTTCCCCGAAGGGACAGACATAGGAACAAAGTGAATCACATGCCGGCCAGTCAAGTGTTCCGGAGCAGTAGTGCTGGGCTAGCAGGACTCCGGTGAACCGGGCTGTAGCGGACTACTATGGCTCATGGAAGCACAAGACTACATTTCCCCATAAGAGAGGCTACCAAGGATAAACAGCTAGGTTGTCGGATCCCACACATACCAAGCATTGCAATCATACACACAATATGCTCGATATGTGTAAATACAACATGGCATCACAACATAACTCTACGACTCAAGTATTTATTCATTAGGCTCCGAGGAGCGAGATATTACAAACATGGGTCTCATGACCCAACATTCAGAGCATACAAGTCAAAGCACATGCGGAAGCTTAACATGTCTGAGTACAGACATCTACAAATGAAAAAGGCTGAGAAGCCTGACTATCTACCAGATCCTGCCGAGGGCACAAGATCGTAGCTGAGGTATCAAACTAAACGTCGAAGTCCACACGGAACTACTAGCGAGACTGACGTCTCTCTGCAAAACATAAAATAGGCAAACGTGAGTACAAATGTACCCAGCAAGACTTACATCAGAACTAGCTGCATATGCATCAGTATCAACAAAGGGGGTGGTGGAGTTTGACTGCAGCAAGCCAGCTTTGACTCCGTGGCTATCCTAAACTATCACTTCAAGTAACTCTTTTGAGGTGGCGCACACGAGTCCACATATTCACCATATCAATACACCACTATGGATCCACTCCCGTCTCCCTACGAGAAGGCCATCCATAGCACTCACGCTTATCTTGCGAGTTTTAGAGTATCCACTTGCACTTGTTTATGAACTGTATAGGCAACCCAAAAGTCCTTTACCGCGGACACGGCTATTCGAATAAATGATGTTAACCCCGCAGGGGTGTACTTCTTCACACATGCTCTTGCCACTTACCGCCATGTACACGTCATGTATCTCGGCAACCTTCAAGCGGAAGGCTGGCGAGGGTGTCGGCCAGGGCCTACCTAACCACTCAAGTCTCTAGTCCAGGTTAATCGCCTATTCAGGTTCCATCCGTAGGGAGTCCGGCCGAAGTTTCCACATACGGCCCCGAACGATGTGAGCAGGGTTCCCGAGACACCAAACGGGCACCCAGTACACCGTGCCACGTGCCTACCGCATCACAGCCCACCCCGCGGGTCAGTGCTGCGCACGGCCTCCAGCATACAACAAACACCAGAAACTACTTGCAACTCCTGGACAGAGGACAAGGGTGATTAAGAAGCCGAGAGAGTCAATTAAGGATCCCAATGTGTGGTAGTAGCTGTTCATGGATCACAAACACAGAACTCAGTTCCTAAGGACGGCTTCAATGAAACAACCCACCATGTACTCCTACATGGCCTCTCATCGATACCTTTACCAAATCGTGTTCACACACTTAGCTCTCAATAGTAGGACATGTTCACACACCTCCAATTCATCCCCGATGAATCAGACCTGACTCAACTCTAAGTAGTAGCAGGCATGACAAACAAGCATGAATGAGTAGGCACATCAGGGCTCAAACAACTCCTACTCATGCTAGTGGGTTTCATCTATTTACTGTGGCAATGACAGGTCATGCAGAGGAAAAGGGGTTGAACTACCGCAGCATGTAACAGTTGAATCTTTGTTGTCCTAATGCAGTAAAAGAGAGCAGGAGCGAGAGAGTGGGATTGTATCGGAATGAACAAGGGGGTTTTGCTTGCCTGACAAAGTGGTAGTGGGACACTGCCCTTCAGTTGGATACTCGTGAATATCCTCGGAGACAGAACCTACCATGAAGAACACATGGAAACACAATCAACACATGACGATATGCAACAATATGATGCAGGCTATGACATGGCAATATGAATGTGTTTTGAGCTAATGCAAGCTAGAACAGATTGAAATGAGTCCATTTGAACCAAAGATTCAAATGCAAACCCATTTTATGAAGTCATAAAGGTGCGTTAACTTGTTTCACTTGAACAGCAAGGTTAACATGTTGTGACATGCATGAAACCATTACAGATGGATTGATTGGATTTTTCTGATCATATTTCATATATAAATCTTTGCATTTGGAGTTACAGATTAATTTCTATGAATTTTGAAGTTTGCAACATTTTCTGGAATTCCTATATAAGAATAAATCTGGTAAATGCTTTATTGCGGCAGCAGTGCGTCAGGGTGACGTCAGCAGTCAACAGGGATGGTCCAGGTCAAACCTGACCAGTGGGTCCCGCGTGCCAGTGTCATTAGTCTAACTAACTTTTAGTTAGTCCTAATCCTAACTTAATTAGCAGGCAGGTCCCATTTGTCATAGACCCAGAGGGGTCAAACTGGGCCCACCCGAGGTCAACTCGGTCAGCGGGGTCAAACCCCTGGTCAGCAGGGTCAAACCCGCCGGCGTTGAGTCGCCGGTGAGGCCGAGATGGCGGAGAGCGTGGGAAACGCTGCTCCGGCCACGGTTCGATGCACGGGTAGGTGCTACGGGTAGCTAGCGGTGTGGCGCATCCAACGGTGGCGGCGGGTGGTGCTGGGGTGGCCGGAAACGACGACAGCGATGAGCCGAGCGCCGGCCGGAGCTCGGGTGTTCGCGGGATCGGCGCTGCGATGTGCAAACGAGCGCAGCGTGGCGCTGGGGAGACTCTACGTGTGGCGGTGAGCATGTTGGGCGCACGCCCGGGACCAAATGGTCACCGGAGCGTCACCGGCGACGAGCGCAGGTTTCGGTCGCGGTGGGGAACGGAGCTAGGGGACGAGGGTGAACGCTAAAGAAGATGGGAAAGAGAGAGGAGCTCACGGCATAGTCGATGAGCAGGTCAGTAGCTCGGGGGAGGCGTCGGAGCGAGCGGGGCGGCGAGAGCGATCTCCGGTGGGCGCGGTGAAGATGAGCTCGAAGACGACGTTGCAGAGCTCCGGCGGTTGAACAGGTTGGCGTAGACGATGCAGGAGTGGACGACGGTTCTTCTGGACGCATCGACAAGACGAGGGGTGGACGGTGGCTGTGGCTACGGCGAGCGGCGGCGATGGTGGCGTTCGGCCGTGCGGGTGAGAGAGAGACAGAGGGGAGGAGGAGCACGGGGAGAGTGAGAGAGGGCCAGAGGAGCTGTGTGGCGCCCTTAGCCAGCTCCAGGCGGTCGGCGGCAAGCAGGAGGTGGCGAGCTATGGGCGCGCGCGCGTCGGGCACACGCTCAGCGTCCGACTGGCGCGAGGTGGAAGACGCCTCTGCCCCTGGTGGGCTGGGCTGGCCTACTGGGCCGCCAGGTGGGCTGCAACACATAGGCCAGGTAAGCCTGCTCTCTCTTCTGTCTTTTATAATTTTGTATTGTTTTCTATTTATACAAATTTGTTTTAATTTGGTTTTCAAACCAAATCACTTTTAAAAATTCTGAAAATAGTTATGGGCACTAAATGAATTATTCCAGAGGCCCTCAACTAATTCCAAAATTGTTGGAGCATTTAAAAATATTTATAGTATTTAAATGCCCCAATTCAAATACAATATGAGTTAATTCAAAAATCCAGAATGGCCTAAAAATGTATGCATCATTTTTGAGAGAGGTTCTAGACCAATTCAAAAATGATGGACATTTATGAGGGGCATTTTGGGTTCATTGAAAATATTAATTTTGACCCTAGTTGAATTCATTTGGTGCTAGGGTTTCAACAATCCCCATTTCAAGTTTTTGAGAAATTTAAACATGATGCACACAAGAAGGGCTAGCCTAGTGCATACTAGAACCAGGGATGTGACACCGGTCGACGAGGACGGGTCCTTAGGAGCCACCTTCACCATAGGTGCCGGCCTCAACCCCAGCCAAGAGGAGGCACTGGTGAAGTTCTTGCGCGCAAACAAGGATATATTCGCATGGGAGCCCAATCAGCTGGTGGGGGTTCCGAGAGAGGTGATCCAGCCCAACGTGCGCCCTGTCAAGCAATGGGCGAGACGGAAATCTACAGAGAAGCAAGCCTTTATCGTCCAGGAGACCCGCAAGTTGGAGGCCGCAGGTGCCATTCGCGAGGTTCGATACCCCGAATGGCTGGCGAACCCCGTCGTAGTACCGAAGAAAGACGGGAAGGAGCGAATGTGTGTCAACTTCACCAACCTCAACAAGGCGTGCCCGCAAGACTCGTTCCCTCTCCCACGCATCGACTAGATCATCGACTCCACCGCCGAGTGCGACTTGTTGTGCTTCCTGGATGCGTTCTCAGGGTGCCACCAGATCAAGATGGTGGTGGAAGATGTAGAGAAGACAGCCTTCCTGACCCTGTGTGGGGTGTATTGCTACACCTGCATGCCCTTCGGACTGCGCAACATGGGCGTGACCTTCCAGCGGCTGATGTACATCGCCTTAGGGAGGCAGCTCGGGAGAAACACAGAGGCCTACGTCGACGACATCGTGGTGAAGTCTCGGGAGGCGAAGACCTTGATCCAAGACGTCGAGGAGACCTTCGAGAGCCTGCGCCAAGTGAACTTGCGGCTTAACCCGGAGAAGTGTGTGTTCGGTGTCCCTTCCGGCAAGTTGCTGGGATTCCTCGTGTCCCATAGAGGGATCGAGGCGAACCTGGAGAAAATCAAGGCCATTGAGGACATGAGCCCACCGCAGACCCTCAGAGAAATGCAGAAGCTGGACGGTCGAGTGACTGTGTTGGGACGCTTCATTTCCAAGATGGGAGAGCGTGCCCTACCCTTCTTCAAGCTGATGAAGAAGAAGGGCCCACTTGAGTGGACCCCGGAGGCCGACCAAGCCTTCCAAGACCTCAAGCGATACCTAACTAGCCCTTCGGTGATGGTGGCGCCACGACCTCTCGAGCCTCTAGTGCTCTACCTTGCCTCCACCCCATACTCCGCCAGCGCTGCGCTACTGGCGGTTCGGGAGGAGCATCAAGTCAAGGGTGCATCGCGCCAAGCTGCGCCGCCAGTTGAGAAGACGCAAGATCAGGAAGGCATGGCAAGGGCCGTGGCGGCGTCAGCAGAAGTCCAAGCTCAGCAGGACGACACCGCGGAAACCCCCGTCAGCGACCAGGCACCGGGAGTTCCACCACCTCAGGGGACGTCCCAGCTTCCGCAATACACGAGCCCTACCGACGCACCAGCCCTCGTCGAGCACCCGGTGTATTTCGTCAGCACGCTGTTGCGAGACGCAAGGGCACGGTACCCCATGCCTCAAAAGCTTCTCCTTGCGCTCCTGGTAGCCTCACGCAAGTTGCGGCACTACTTCCAGGGCCACCCCATCAAGGTCGTCTCAGCCTACCCGTTGGAAAGAGTCCTCAGGAGCCCAAACTCTGCTGGAAGAGTCGCTGAGTGGAACATCGAGCTGCAAGCATTCCAGTTGGAGTTCAACACCACCAGGGTCATCAAGGGAGCTGCGCTTGCTGATTTCGTGGCGGAATGGACGGATGCCCCAGCACTGGAAAAAGGCGAGGACCGGTCCACCTCGCCAGGAAGTGAGGCACCCGACGGCTGGGTCATGTATTTTGATGGTGCCTTCATGCATCAGGGCACGGGTGCTGGAGCGGTACTCACCTCGCCCACGCAGGACAAGCTCTACTACGCCGTGCAACTCTGCTTTCAGCAGGGCGAGAAGGTCTCCAACAACATCGCAGAATACGAGGGCCTCATAGCTGGCCTGAAGGCCGCGGCAGCTCTAGGGGTGAAGCGCCTCACCGTCAGGGGCGACTCACAACTCCTCGTCAACTTCTCCAACAAAGTATACGAGCCAAAGGACGAGCACATGGAGGCGTATCTCGCAGAAGTATGTAAGATGGAAAAGCAGTTCCTAGGCTTGGAGGTGCAGCATGTGCCCCGTGGCACCAACAAGGAAGCCGACGACATCGCCAGGAGGGCATCCAAGCGGCAGCCCCAAGAGCCCGGCGTCTTCGAGGAGCGGCTCTCCAAGCCGTCGGCAACGCCAACACTTTCAAGCACAGCTCAGCCTCGGGAGGAGCTCCCACAGCCGCCTGCCATAGGAGCCCCAGCCTGTGGCCTGACTTCGGGAGCACGCCTGCTCTTGGTGCTCGAGCCCCAGGAGGAGTACTGGACCAAGGAATTCAAGGAATACCTTATGCAAGGGACGCTGCCAGAGAAGGAGGAGGACGCTGTGATAGCCTGGCTTATTAGGGATGATAGACTACTCATATCAATAAGGAATTCCTTCTTTTCCGGAAGCCCATTCGGACAGAACTCCAAAGTTAAGCGTGCTCAGCTTGGAGTAGTTTCAGGATGGGTGGCCGACCGGGAAGTTTCTCCCGGGTGCGCAAGAGTGAGGACAAAGTGCGCAGAAAAGACTAGTATTGATCTGTGGGGCAAGTCTAGATCCTGCCAGGAGTAACGACCACCGGCGGGTGTGTCCGGGGCGTTACAAGTTGGTATCAGAGCCGACCCTCGCGGTTACACGGATGTTTGCGGATAGGTGCGCAGTCATGTTTTTCATGACGTTTGTGACCCGTCGTGGCACACGGCATGGCACATGTACCGGACTGGATGCACAGACGTATGTGCCAAGAGGGAACGTTCCTGTGGCCCGACGAGGACGTCGGTTCCTCTGAGTAGGGGTGTATATGATAGCCTGGCTTATTAGGGATGATAGACTACTCATATCAATAAGGAATTCCTTCTTTTCTGGAAGCCCATTCGGACAGAACTCCAAAGTTAAGCGTGCTCAGCTTGGAGTAGTTTCAGGATGGGTGACCGACCGGGAAGTTTCTCCCGGGTGCGCACGAGTGAGGACAAAGTGCGCAGAAAAGACTAGTATTGATCTGTGGGGCCAGTCTAGATCCTGCCAGGAGTAACGACCACCGGCGGGTGTGTCCGGGGCATTACAAGTAAGCTTGTCACGACCGGTTTTTCAATAAAAATAATTATTGAGAGACCAATCCCTTTTACGGACCAGTAAGGAAGAATTCCTTCTCACTGGTAGACAATATCTTGGTCACAGAAGAAAAATACCAGGAGTACTAAATATAATACAAGGTTGAGCGGAGACTGCCCAACAATTTATTACATGCACGCCGATAAAACAAGACGGCGGATAGGGTGGCATACTACTAACTCACGATAATAACGGTGGTGGAAATATCACCGCGAAGTGAGTGATATGACTCCTGAAAACTACAGCTCTTCGAGCGTCGGAGAGAGAGGCTCGAGGAGACTTATTGTGGGTGGCGGAAGCGTATATAATACAAGTGACCAATATCCGGGATCGTGCAGGACTGACTGGGACTCCCCTAGGCGTCGGACGCGCTATCAAACTCTTCATCCAAGAGATCGCCTTCGTCAACATCTGGCCAAATCAACAAGCCAGGTGAGTACTATGAAAGTACTCGCAAGACAGTTCGGACATAAGATATAACAAATGTAACCATGAAGCATATGAACAATTTATCCAGTGCGTTCAGACATAGAGATAATAAATACTGGGTGCCAAGGGAGGGTCTGAATGACGCCTCGAGCGGAAACTGCAGAATAGTAATACTGGTGCCAAACGAGGGTCTGAATGACTCCTCGAGCGGAAAATGCAAGAATAATAATGCTGGTGCCAAACGAGGGTCTGAAAGACTCCTCGAGAGGAAAATGCAAGAATAGTAATACTGGTGCCAAACGAGTGTCTGAATGACTCCTCGAGAGGAAACTGCGAGAATAATAATGCCACAGTCGGGCGTCGGGGCGACACCACATAAAGGGCTTATAACAGAAAATAAAAGATGAACATGCCACAGTCGGACGTCTGCGCGACGTCACATAAAGGGCTTATATTTAATGTAAGAAACAAAAAAAACATGCCAAAGTCGGACGTCTGCGCGACGTCACATAAAGGGCTTATATTGCAGCTCAATAATGCAATAGTTCGGGAACATAAATTATCACAAGTACGAGACAAAATTAAAGTTAGTACATCAACAGGAATAATAATTTAACTGGATTTACCACTTGAGCTTGTTCACCGGGGACAGGTTTTCCACGCGGATAGATATGGATATACTGATTACACTACTTGATCATGGATACGATGATTTGGAAGGAATTGACTCTGCAGAGTTTGTACTTAACCACAGCCAATGGATTTCAGTAGTCACGAGGACTAGTTCCGTCTACGGTGTTTTGGAAGAAACACGTCTAACCAGTACACACCCAATTCAACCTTCCGAAGCCAGGGATGACCCTCGGCAACGTTCAAGAAAAACCTTGAGACGGGGAGGCTACAACCTCGCGTAGCATGGGATCAAATTTCTATACGCGCGCTCTAAGGGGGTGCCCCCTCTCGGTCCCAACCGGAAACACCCATGCCCCCTGACCGGATGACTGGCTTTAATCCTGGGCCAAGGTACCATCATCCCGGCCTCTCTGTTTGGTGTGTACACGGAAAGAGGTTACCAACTTACTAAACCGCATCCTGGCAAATGAAACATTTGGTAGCACGGAAGGGGGAAAGAACGATAACGTGACTCCATCCACGTTAACGTCGGATAAAGTCGGATGACGTAAGGCCGGTATGCTACAACAGTACCACCTTGCTGCCCTTCATGCCACCACATGATTAGGCCATCTCTCATCAGAGATCATCGCAACTTTGGAACATGCGGGGGAAAAGAACGATAACGTGACTCCGTCCACGTTAACGTCGGGAAAGTCGGATGATGCAAGGCTGGTATGCTACAACAGTACCACCTTGCTGCCCTTCATGTCACCACATGATTAGGCCATCTCTCATCAGAGATCATCGCAACTTTGGAACAAGCGGGTAGTTGCCTTACAAGCAACGAGGTATTTACCGACACTCATATGCCACGCACAAACTTTCAAGCAAACATGCAAAACACTTATCATATCAAATGTTCAAACATGCTTGCCTGGTTCGGAGAAGTCGGAGTCTAGCTCGGCGAAGTTCGCGGCTCCGTCACCTCTTCCGGAACCTACGGCAATCACGAAAAACGGGCACTAACGTGAAAACCAACGCGTGCACAGAAACTTTTCCAAATATTTTTCAAATAAATCCCTAAAAAACTAGACAAAATTTGAAGGTTGTCAGAAAAAGAATCACTCAAGAATCCCTTTTTATTAAAAAGTTATAAAGGTTTCTGTCCAGGGACTTATCTGTAATGAAACAGAAAAGTTCCAGGGTTTTAACTGAGAAAACAGAAAACGGTTCGATTGGAAATGCGCAAGCTCAAGAGACAAAACGTATTTTGCCTGAAGGCACCAACAGAAAATGGTTCGCGAGCGAATAGAACAGAGGCTGACATGCGGGGTCCACATGTCAGGTTTGAAAAGCTCGCCGGCGCCCGAAGACTGCGGTGGACGCCGGCGTCGAACCACGGCGAGTTAGGAGGATCGGAGGGTACCAAGAGCTTCAACGTGTTCTTCCGCGTCGGTGGGTGGTGGACTCGACCAACGGGGAGCACCACGTCGGCGGCGACACTATCTCCGGCGGACGGCGGCTCGGGTGATGGTGGGGAACTCCGGTGGAGGGCTGCAAACTTCGAATTGAAGCGCGGGTCAGAGGGAGGGATGCATGGTGAAGCTACTGGCAAGAGAAGGGAGGCGGAGGTGCACACACGGGGGCGAATCGAGCTGGATCCCGTGGCGGGTCGCGGCGGCCGGAGTCGAGGAAGGAGACCTCCTCGGGGCTCTTCCAGTGGCTAGGCGTGCTCTAGGTGGAGTGCAGGGATGGTGGGTGCTCGAGTTGAAGCTCGGGGCCTCTATTTATAGGCGGATCGACGGGGTGGCCGTGAACGGAGAATCTCCGGCGAGCGATTACGGCGATGCAGTGGATTGGCAGGAGGTTTGAGTGGCCAGGCAGCATCAGTGGAGGTTACTGGTGTCATTCCACAGCTAAACGGAGTTGGTCTTGGCGTAATGGCGTCGGTCCACGGTGAGATGGCCGCACGGGCTCGACGGCGGCAGAGAGCGCGATCCGCGCCCTACGGTTCACGACGAGAGCGGCAGCGCGTTCGGGGGAGTGGAAGGCCATGCGGCGAGCTCCGGTGGGTTGGGCGGCGCTGGGTGGCGCCGTCAGCTTCTGCAGCTGGCGTCGGTCACGGGGCGGCACACCTTCTGCAGCTCGTCGCCGATGTCCGCAAGGTGCCAGGCGCTCGTGCGGTGCAGGAACAAGGGGGGGACGAGGAGCAAGGCGACACAGTGGCACTGGCGAGATCGACAACCATCTCTGAAGAAAACGACAATAAGCCACTGAACTGTTCTCTGAATTTTCTGAACCTGATTTTGACAATGCACTGCAGGTGTTCGACAGAAAGATTTGGCTATGAGATAAATTTTTCTGGGGCTGTAACTTGGTGAGGTGACCACTCAATGCACCCAGAGGCTGCCTGATTTTACTTGGAATTTTTGGAGAAGGATTTGAATGAATTTCACCAAATTTGACAAATCTGGTCCAAAGTTGCAGCAAGTGTAGTTTGAAAATTTTGAACTGAAGACCAGTGGATCTTCATGGATCTTGGTTGAGGGTTCAAAGGACTAGGGACGGGAGTTGGTTTGGGGGCAAAAAACAAAACAGAAAGTAGAGTTCTTTTGTAAATCACCAATGGATAGAATAGATGACAGAAATTTATTTGAATAAGATTTAAATGGAAAATAAACATAGGGGAGGTTCAACTTGCTGGATTAGATGCCAAACATGATCCAAAGGTGAGGGGAGGGTTAGGAGGGAGTATTTGCACTAAGGCCATGGCAAGAGGGGAAAGTTGAAAGTGGCAAAGGATTATTCCAAAAGCCATAGTGCAAATTTCAAAGAGATTTTCAAAAGGCATTTTCCCCAAGTGAAAAGTATTTTGCCTTGAGTCCAAATGAAAAGCAAGAAACTCCAAGACCAAAGACAGATCTTGGGTGAATCCAAATAAACTTTTGTCATAAAAAAAATATTTTAAAGGGAGAGTTCTTTAAAAAAAATTAAATCACCTCCCTCAAGTCAAATAAAAATCTTTTGAAAATCCAAATAAAAACTTGGGTGTCACAACACCTACCCCCTTAGGAAAACTCTCGTCCTCGAGATTTCTGCTGATCCCCAAATAGGTATGGATACTCTGCCCGGAGGAAATCTTCCCTTTCCCATGTAGCTTCATCCTCAGTGTGGTTGCTCCACTGAACTCTGAAAAACTTTGTCGTTTTCTGACGGGTCCTCCGTTCAGACTCTTCCAATATTTTTACTGGCCTCTCTCTGTAGGTGAGATCTGGTTGCATATCAATGTTCTCATGAGGTACATGCTTATCCGGGTTACTCACACATTTCCTCAACTGTGAGACATGAAATACGTCATGGACGTCTGACAGTTCCTTGGGTAGGTCTAGTTGGTAGGCTACCGTGCCCCTTCGTGCCTTTACACAAAATGGCCCAATAAATCTTGGGGCTAGCTTCCCCTTAATTTTGAACCGTTGCAGACCCCTCATAGGAGACACTCGGAGGTATACGGAATCACCGGGTTCAAAGCTGACTTCACGATGCTTCTGATCATAGTAGCTCTTTTGTCGGCTCTGTGCTGTCTTGAGTCTGTCCCTGATTTGTTTAACTTTCTCCTCGGCCTCTTTAAGCATGTCCGGGCCGAAGATACGGCTGTCACCTGTTTCTGACCAATTCAGTGGGGTACGACACCTTCGTCCGTACAATGCTTCAAAGGGTGCCATTTGTAAGCTGGCTTGGTAACTGTTGTTGTAAGCAAATTCGGCATACGGCAAACTCTCTTCCCAACTGGACCCATAGGTGAGCACACAGGCTCTTAGCATATCCTCTAGGATTTGGTTTACACGTTCCGTTTGTCCATCAGTCTGAGGGTGGTATGCTGTACTGAAAGTTAGTTGCGTGCCCAGGGCTTGTTGTAGGTGATCCCAAAATTTGGAGACGAATTGGGTGCCTCGGTCCGATATTATAGTCTTTGGGACACCGTGCAAGCAAACTATACGGGAGAGATAAAGTTTGGCCAGTCTTTGTGTGGAGTAGGTAGTCTTCACGGGAATGAAATGAGCAACCTTGGTTAGTCGGTCTGTGATGACCCATATGGCGTCATTCCCACGTTGCGATCGGGGTAATCCGACAATGAAGTCCATTCCTATTTCATCCCATTTCCACTCCGGTATCCTGTTGGGCTGGAGTAGCCCTGCTGGCTTTTGATGCTCGGCCTTGATGCGCTGACATGAATCGCAACAAGCAATAAATGTGGCTATATCTCTTTTCATACCATGCCACCAAAATCTTTCCTGAATGTCCTTGTACATTTTGGTTCCTCCAGGATGGATCGAGTATGGAGCGGTGTGGCTTTCGGTTAAGATTTGTTGCTTGAGTTCCTCAATGTTTGGCACGCAAAGTCTGTCTCCGTACCATAGTGTCCCTTCACTGTCGGTGACGAACTCTGAAGCCTTATCAAGGTTCATTTTATTCTTTATGCCTTCGATGCTGGGATGTCCCTGTTGAGCCTTCTTAATTTGTTCCACCAGGGTGGGTTGTATCTCCAGGTTTGATACGGTGCCCTCGGAGACTAACATCATGTTGAGCCTAGTGAACTCTTGCTGAAACTCAGGCCTCAAGTTTTGCGGACCGTCATTGTCTGGGCTGGGGTTTCGACTAAGGGCATCTGCCACTACATTTGCTTTCCCTGGATGGTAGTGAATGCCGACATCATAGTCCTTGACCAATTCCAACCAGCGTCGTTGGCGTAAATTTAGCTCTGGCTGTGTGAAAATATATTTGAGGCTCTTATGGTCCGTATATATTTCACAGCGATTCCCCAACAGAAAGTGCCTCCACTCCTTGAGAGCATGAATAACTGCTGCTAGCTCCAAGTCATGTGTTGGGTAATTTTCCTCATGTTTTCGCAGCTGCCGTGAGGCATATGCGACTACTTTGCCATCCTGCATTAGTACACACCCGAGACCTTTTCGGGACGCGTCACAATAAACTTCAAAACTCTTGTGAATGTCTGGCATAGTTAATACCCGTGCGGTTGTCAGCTTCTTCTTTAGTTCTTGGAAGCTCTGCTCGCATGCTTCCGTCCATACAAATTTCTTGTCCTTCTTGAGCAACTGTGTTATAGGTTTTGCCACAGTGGAGAATCCTTCAATAAATCTTCTGTAATATCCGGCCATTCCTAGGAAACTCCGCACATCAGTAACGTTGGCGGGTGGCTTCCAGTCCAGTATGGCCTTGACTTTTTTTGGGTCCATGGCCACGCCTTCTTGGTTCAGTATATGGCCTAAGAAACCAACTTGTCTTAGCCAAAATTCGCACTTGCTAAATTTGGCGTACAACTGATGTTTCCTCAATTCTCCCAAAACAATTCTGAGGTGCTCAGCATGCTCTTCTGGTGTCCTTGAGTAAACCAGAATATCGTCAATAAATACCACAACAAATTTGTCCATGAATTTCATGAACACTTTGTTCATGAGGTGGACGAAAAATGCGGGGGCGTTCGTTAGTCCAAAAGGCATCACTGTAAACTCGTACAACCCATATCTGGAAGTGAAAGTTGTCTTGGGGATATCTTCTGTCCGTACCTTCAATTGGTGATATCCCGATCTCAAATCAATCTTTGAGAATACCTTGGCTTGTGCGAGCTGGTCAAACAAATCATTTATCCGTGGCATCGGATATTTGTTTTTTATGGTGACCATATTGAGGGCTCGATAGTCTATACACAGTCTTAGTGTCCCATCCTTCTTCTTGGCGAACAACACTGGCGAACCCCATGGTGAAGAGCTGGCTCAAATAAATCCTTTGTCCAATAATTCCTTTATCTGCTTCTTCAACTCCACCAATTCTGAGGGTGCCATCCTATAAGGCTTCTTATAGATGGGAGCGGTGCCAGGTGCTAGTTCGATGCTGAATTCTATCTCTCGGTCTGGTGGCATGCCTGGTAGTTCTTCAGGGAACACATCAGGAAACTCGCATACCACTGGAACTTTCCTCAGTTCTGCAATGTCCATTTTGTTCAGTTTTGGTTGCTGTGATCGTGGCCTTTTTTGAGCGGAAACCCTTATAGTCTTGCCGTGATGGTGAGTGAGAATCACGGTCCGGTTGAAACAGTCAATGAATCCTTTGTTGGTGGTCAACCAGTCCATACCTAAAATGACATCCAGTCCCTTACTTTCCAACACGATGAGATTTGCGTGGAATTGTAGTCCCTCGAACTCAAAGACCACTCCTCGGCAGTAACCCTGAGCGATTTGCTTATTTCCGGGGGACTTGATGATCATAGATTTTTCCAAGGGAAGTATCGGAAAACCATGTTGCAAAACAAAACTCTTCGAAACGAACGAATGGGAAGCTCCAGAATCAAACAAAACCGTGGCAGGTACTGTGTTGATAGGGAACGTACCGAGCACGATGTCTGGGGCATTCTGCGCCTCTTCCCTAGTCACATGGTTCAGGTGACCATTCATGTGGTTGTTGTTGGGGTTGAAATTGTTGCGCTTGGGGGCTGGATTGTTCCCACCATTGTTTGGCTTGGGTGCCGGGTTCTTTGGCTTTGGGCATTGTTTAGCATAATGCCCTACTTGACCACAAGCATAGCAGGTGACCCCTGGACGGTATGTGCACTCCTTGTCCCTGGCATGAAATTTTCCGACGGGCTTTGGATCAGTAGTCGTGGATCTCCTTGCGTCTGTCCTTGGGACCTTGGTCTTGCCTCGGTTGTTGCGAGCAAGAGTCGTCTTGTCCCTCTTTCGCTTGCGGATATCTTCCAGACTACGGCGCTCATTCTCCAAGGTAATGGCCTTATCCACCAGAGTCTTAAAATCCGGAAAGGTGTGTACAATCAGTTGGCATCTTAGTGCTGGTGCCAGGCCGTCCAGGAATTTTTCCATCTTCTTATTTTCTGTCATGTGCTCGTCGTAGGCATAACAAGACAGCTGGGTGAACTGACCATTGTATTCTGTTACTGACATGCCTCTCTGCTTCAGGTCATCGAACTCCCTCTTCTTGATCTTTAGGATGCTCCTGGGGATGTGTGCCCCACGGAAGCCTTCCTTGAACTCTTCCCAGGTGATGTTGTGTTCACTGGGATGCATGTGTAGGAAATTTTCCCACCATGCTGCAGCTGCTCCAGTAAGGTAGTGTGGTGCATAAAGCACCTTCTCATGATCTGAGCACTGAGCAATAATCAGCTTCCTTTCAATGTCATGAAGCCAATTATCGGCTTCCAGTGGCCTATCGGTGTGAGCAAAAGTTGAGGGGCGAGTCTTCTGTAACTCAGATAACTTGGAATGCTGTTGATAGGGTTCACGGTGGTTTCCCATATTGATGACATGAATCATCACCTCTTGGTGTTGTTGCTGGCTTTGCTCGAAGAGACGGCATACTTGAGACAGGGTTGCTTCGCTGTCTTGTTGGCTGGACTGACCCTGAGTGAAATTGTTGCTAGTCTGTGTCCCGTAAACCTCTTCTGGCTGATTGGGCAAGTCCACGGGCGAGACATTTATCCAGTCTGGGGTATTATTGTGCAAAACCCATGAGAAAAAAACTGTGCAGCACCAGGAGAATCTAGCAAAGGCAACAAAATTAAAAGATCTCAAGGTTTTCAAGAAAACATAAGCGATTTTGCATGGAGAAGAACTGCTTAGCAACTATCTTACATGCGAAAAGCAAACACACGATACAGCACTCAGGATGCGCGTACACATCCTGACATGTTATTTAGACTAGCGTACTACTCCGGAAGGCAGCAAACACACCAATACAAACTAGCGTACAGATAAAAAAGCACATCAAACAAGCAGACATAATGCGCGGCTACTCGGTGCTCTCAGTCGGAGATGGTGAAGATTTCCTTTCCCTTGCCGATGGCAAGACTCAGCGGTCCAGGAGAATCCACCTCCACCTCCTCTCTAGCTGGCTCCTGGCACGTGACGCTGCGCTGCGGTGATGGTGCGGGGGCGACTGGTGGTAGAGCGGGTGCGGCAGGCGGTGCGGCTCTGATTGGAGTAGGAGCGATGACTCGGTCGAACTCCTCAGTGGTAGGCAGACAGCGAGCAGTGGCCAAAACGGCCGGTGCATACGAGGCTGAAGACGAGACGAATGTCAGAGGCGGCGCCGTGTGGAGAAGCTCCTTCCTGCTGGCAGGACCGCCCCGGACTAAGTCCATGCGGGCAGCCACAAGATCGTCTACGAGGTTGTCGAAAGACTCCTCCAGAGCCTTGAGATACTCCACAACCATCTCGATGGCTTCATCTCGCTCTCCCCAATGGCAGGCGAATGCATAGTGACTGGTGTATGGCACATGGCATGGGAGGTAGCGGTAGCGACGAGTCTTCATCGTAGGAAGGATGTCCCGAAGGCGAGCTATCGCCTCACGGGCAGCCATCTGCATGGCATGCCTCTCCGTAGGCATGGCCCTTCCCACAAAACGGAAGTGGCGAGCTGCAGAACGTCCTCCTTTGAATTGCACCACAGCTTGGTGCATAGACACGTCGTCACTGAGCTTGTGCTGGTAGAGCGTGAACTCCGGGCGAGCTGCTGGCCTGATCGCGAGCTTGGTGATGGAGACGAGGAGCTTGACAAACCCCTCGGGCACGTTCGTGAACACTCGATTCTCATAGCTGCTGCCAGCCATCTACAAAAGTAGGCAACAATTCTGAGTAGTCATGTCATAAATTTATGATGACCAACAGAAGATAGCTACAATTGCAAAAAGCTGAAAAAGCACAAAAACGCTAATAACCGATTAGCGATCGCACCTAGTGGCTTCCTACAGTCAGCCTGGCTCTGGTACCAAGCTTGTCACGACCGGTTTTTCAATAAAAATAATTATTGAGAGACCAATCCCTTTTACGGACCAGTAAGGAAGAATTCCTTCTCACTGGTAGACAATATCTTGGTCACAGAAGAAAAATACCAGGAGTACTAAATATAATACAAGGTTGAGCGGAGACTGCCCAAAAATTTATTACATGCACGCCGATAAAACAAGACGGCGGATAGGGTGGCATACTACTAACTCACGATAATAACGGTGGTGGAAATATCACCGCGAAGCGAGTGATATGACTCCTGAAAACTACAGCTCTTTGAGCGTCGGAGAGAGAGGCTCGAGGAGACTTATTGTGGGTGGCGGAAGCGTATATAATACAAGTGACCAATATCCGGGATCGCGCAGGACCGACTGGGACTCCCCTAGGCGTCGGACGCGCTATCAAACTCTTCATCCAAGAGATCGCCTTCGTCAACATCTGGCCAAATCAACAAGCCAGGTGAGTACTATGAAAGTACTCGCAAGACAGTTCGGACATAAGATATAACAAATGTAACCATGAAGCATATGAACAATTTATCCAGTGCGTTCAGACATAGAGATAATAAATACTGGGTGCCAAGCGAGGGTCTGAATGACGCCTCGAGCGGAAACTGCAGAATAGTAATACTGGTGCCAAACGAGGGTCTGAATGACTCCTCGAGCGGAAAATGCAAGAATAATAATGCTGGAGCCAAACGAGGGTCTGAAAGACTCCTCGAGAGGAAAATGCAAGAATAGTAATACTGGTGCCAAACGAGTGTCTGAATGACTCCTCGAGAGGAAACTGCGAGAATAATAATGCCACAGTCGGGCGTCGGGGCAACACCACATAAAGGGCTTATAACAGAAAATAAAAGACGAACATGCCACAGTCGGACGTCTGCGCGACGTCACATAAAGGGCTTATATTTAATGTAAGAAACAAAAAAAACAGGCCACAGTCGGACGTCTGCGCGACGTCACATAAAGGGCTTATATTGTAGCTCAATAATGCAATAGTTCGGGAACATAAATTATCACAAGTACGAGACAAAATTAAAGTTAGTACATCCATAGGAATAATAATTTAATTGGATTTACCACTTGAGCTTGTTCACCGGGGACAAGTTTTCCACGCGGATAGATATGGATATAATGATTACACTACTTGATCATGGATACGATGATTTGGAAGGAATTGACTCTGCAGAGTTTGTACTTAACCACAGCCAACGCATTTCAGTAGTCACGGGGACTAGTTCCGTCTACGGTGTTTTGGAAGAAACACGTCTAACCAGTACACACCCAATTCAACCTTCCGAAGCCAGGGATCACCCTCGGCAACGTTCAAGAAAAACCTTGAGACGGGGAGGCTACAACCTTGCGTAGCATGGGATCAAATTTCTATACGCGCGCTCTAAGGGGGTGCCCCCCCTCTCGGTCCCAACCGGAAACACCCATGCCCCCTGACCGGATGACTGGCTTTAATCCTGGGCCAAGGTACCATCATCCCGGCCTCTCTGTTTGGTGTGTACATGGAAAGAGGTTACCAACTTACTAAACCACATCCTGGCAAATGAAACATGTGGTAGCACGGAAGGGGGAAAGAACGATAACGTGACTCCGTCCACGTTAACGTCGGATAAAGTCGGATGACGCAAGGCCGGTATGCTACAACAGTACCACCTTGCTGCCCTTCATGCCACCACATGATTAGGCCATCTCTCATCAGAGATCATCGCAACTTTGGAACATGCGGGGGAAAAGAACGAAAATGTGACTCCGTCCACGTTAACGTCGGGAAAGTCGGATGACGCAAGGCTGGTATGCTACAACAGTACCACCTTGCTGCCCTTCATGTCACCACATGATTAGGCCATCTCTCATCAGAGATCATCGCAACTTTGGAACAAGCGGGTAGTTGCCTTACAAGCAACGAGGTATTTACCGACACTCATATGCCACGCACAAACTTTCAAGCAAACATGCAAAACACTTATCATATCAAATGTTCAAACATGCTTGCCTAGTTCGGAGAAGTCGGAGTCTAGCTCGGCGAAGTTCGCGGCTCCGTCACCTCTTCCGGAACCTACGGCAATCATGAAAAACGGGCACTAACGTGAAAACCAACACGTGCACAGAAACTTTTCCAAATATTTTTCAAATTAATCCCATAAAAAACTAGACAAAATTTGAAGGTTGTCAGAAAAAGAATCACTCAAGAATCCCTTTTTATTAAAAAGTTATAAAGGTTTCTGTCCAGGGACTTATCCGTAATGAAACAGAAAAGTTCCAGGGTTTTAACTGAGAAAACAGAAAAACGGTTTGATTGGAAATGCGCAAGCTCAAGAGAGAAAACGTATTTTGCCCGAAGGCGCCAACAGAAAATGGTTCGCGAGCGAATAGAACAGAGGCTGACATGCGGGGTCCACATGTCAGGTTTGAAAAGCTCGCCGGCGCCCGAAGACTGCGGTGGACGCCGGCGTCGAACCACGGCGAGTTAGGAGGATCGGAGGGTACCAAGAGCTTCAGCGTGTTCTTCTGCGTCGGTGGGTGGTGGACTCGACCAACGGGGAGCACCACGTCGACGGCGACACTATCTCCGGCGGACGGCGGCTCGGGTGATGGTGGGGAACTCCGGTGGAGGGCTGCAAACTTCGAATTGAAGCGCGGGTCAGAGGGAGGGATGCATGGTGAAGCTACTGGCAAGAGAAGGGAGGCGGAGGTGCACACACGGGGGCGAATCGAGCTGGATCCCGTGGCGGGTCGCGGCGGCCGGAGTCGAGGAAGGAGACCTCCTCGGGGCTCTTCCAGTGGCTAGGCGTGCTCTAGGTGGAGTGCAGGGATGGTGGGTGCTCGAGTTGAAGCTCGGGGCCTCTATTTATAGGCGGATCGACGGGGTGGCCGTGAACGGAGAATCTCCGGCGAGCGATTACGGCGATGCAGTGGATTGGCAGGAGGTTTGAGTGGCCAGGCAGCATCAGTGGAGGTTACTGGTGTCATTCCACAGCTAAACGGAGTTGGTCTTGGCGTAATGGCGTCGGTCCACGGTGAGATGGCCGCACGGGCTCGACGGCGGCAGAGAGCGCGCTCCGCGCCCTGCGGTTCACGACGAGAGCGGCAGCGCGTTCGGGGGAGTGGAAGGCCACGCGGCGAGCTCCGGTGGGTTGGGCGGCGCTGGGTGGCGCCGTCAGCGCCGTGCCACCCGCTGGCGGCCGCAAAGCCGCCGCTGGCGTCGGTCACGGGGCGGCGCACCTTCTGCAGCTCGTCGCCGACGTCCGCAAGGTGCCAGGTGCTCGTGCGGTGCAGGAACAAGGGGGAGGGGACGAGGAGCAAGGCGACACAGTGGCACTGGCGAGATCGACAACCATCTCTGAAGAAAACGACAGTAAGCCACTGAACTGTTCTCTGAATTTTCTGAACCTGATTTTGATAATGCACTGCAGGTGTTCGACAGAAAGATTTGGCTATGAGATAAATTTTTCTGGGGCTGTAACTTGGTGGGGTGACCACTCAATGCACCCAGAGGATTTGAATGAATTTCACCAAATTTGACAAATCTGGTCCAAACTTGCAGCAAGTGTAGTTTGAAAATTTTGAACTGAAGACCAGTGGATCTTCATGGATCTTGGTTGAGGGTTCAAAGGACTAGGGACGGGAGTTGGTTTGGGGGCAAAAATCAAAACAGAAAGTAGAGTTCCTTTGTAAATCACCAATGGATAGAATAGATGACAGAAATTTATTTGAATAAGATTTAAATGGAAAATAAACATAGGGGAGGTTCAACTTGCTGGATTAGATGCCAAACATGATCCAAAGGTGAGGGGAGGGTTAGGAGGGAGTATTTGCACTAAGGCCATGGCAAGAGGGAAAAGTTGAAAGTGGCAAAGGATTATTCCAAAAGCCATAGTGCAAATTTCAAAGAGATTTTCAAAAGGCATTTTCCCCAAGTGAAAAGTATTTTGCCTTGAGTCCAAATGAAAAGCAAGAAACTCCAAGACCAAAGACAGATCTTGGGTGAATCCAAATAAACTTTTGTCATAAAAAATATTTTAAAGGGAGAGTTCTTTTAAAAAAAATTAAATCACCTCCCTCAAGTCAAATAAAAATCTTTTGAAAATCCAAATAAAAACTTGGGTGTCACAGACGCGGAGCGCGTGGCCCGGCAAGCCACAGCATACTGCGTCCGGGACAGTGAGTTGCACAGGAAGCGACCAAATGATGTTTCACTACGCTGCATTTCCAGAGATCGGGCGAAGGAGTTGCTATCTGACATACACGGTGGGGATTGCGGGCACCACTCATCATCACGGACCCTCGTCGGCAAGGCGTTCCGCAGTGGATTTTACTGGCCCATGGCGCTCAACGACGCAGCGGAGCTGGTAAAATCTTGTGAAGCCTGCCAGTTCCATGCCAAGCAGATACATCAGCCAGCTCAAGGCCTCCAGACCATACCACTCACATGGCCGTTTGCGGTCTGGGGGCTGGATATCTTGGGCCCCTTCCTCGGGCGCCAGGGGGCTACCGCTACCTCTATGTCGCTATCGACAAGTTCACCAAGTGGGCGGAAATGGAAGCCGTTCGCGCCATCCCAGCTAGTTCTGCGGTCAAGTTCATCAAGAGCATCGTGAGCCGTTTCGGAGTCCCCAACCGCATCATCACCGATAACGGTTCGCAGTTCGCCAGTAACCTCTTCAAAACATACTGTGCTAACCTTGGAACGCAGATCTGCTACGCTTCGGTGGCGCACCCCAGGAGCAATGGCCAGGCTAAACGCGCCAACGCAGAGGTCCTGAGGGGCCTCAAGACCAGGACCTTCAAGAAGAAGCTCGAGGCCTGCGGCAGGGGCTGGTACGACGAGCTCCAGTCCATGCTGTGGTCCATCCGCACCACCGCCACCAAGCCGACGGGCGAGACCCTGTTCTTCCTCGTCTACGGAGTTGAAGTGGTCCTCCCTCACGAAGTCAAGCATCACTCCACACGGGTCCTGGCGTTTGATGAAATGCAGCAGGACGCCTTGCGGGGGATGGACCTTGTGCTGGGGGAGGAACGTCGCCGCGAAGCTGCACTAAGGGCGGCAAGGTACCAGCAGGCGCTGCGGCGATACCACGGCCGCAACATCCGCTCCAGGACGCTCGAGACGGGTGACCTCGTCCTGAGGCGGGTCCTCTCCAGGGAAGGGCTGCATAAGCTCTCACCTATGTGGGAGGGCCCATTTAAGGTCGTCCATATCTCCAGGCCTGGCGCCATGCGCCTGGAGACACAGGACGGGGTGCCCATCTAGACGGCCTGGAACATCCAGCACCTCCAGAAGTTCTACCCATGAAGCAAGGCCCAGTGCCTATGAAGAAAGCCCCAGTTCCTGTGAAGAAGGCCTGGTGCCTGTGAAGCATCGCCGCCCGTGACACTCTCACGTAATAATGAGTGGGGTTGCACACGCCCCGGAGTCTCCGAAGAGCCGCCCTCCGGCCTCGGGGGCTCCCTCCCATGCCTAGTGGCAGCACTTAGCTCCGCGCTGGTGAGAAGACTTGAAGACTAGACTAGGTTCCGGACGCGGCTTTTCATTTGCTTTTTGTGGTTGGCTCGTTTCCTTTTAATCGAAGTTGCTTCCAGTGTTCTTTGCTGATTTGGTTCCCTTGCCATTTGCTGCTACTCCTGACTTTAATTCACATGTGTTCTCTCTCTCGCATACCTCGTGAGGGGGCTAGGCAGGTGCCCTCGCGAGCGTTTTTTCTTCTAAGTTGCTCCTTCTCTCTGCCTTCGGTCTGTCTTCTCGCGAGGCACCCTCGTTCGGGCCCACAAGCTTGCGCACCTCTCCTAATCCGTGCCCCCCAGGTACCGTGATATGAAGCGCTGGGTCAAGGCTCGGGTGAACGATAAGTCTCCTAGCGAGCTTCCTAACGAATTTTATGCAGTTCCTGAGCAACCACTAAGACAAGACGAGCACAAGGAGACAAGTGCCTCGCGAAGAGGAAGCTGCCCCGAACACGCCAGGCTAAGTTATCTCTGCACCAAACAAACGACACGGCACGAAAACAACAAGCATAGCGTAATAATCAAGGAACCGCAGTTCGATACACGCCCCTCCGGGCCCATACTGGCTTCATTTTTTATGCAGGAAAGAAAAGAAGAGCCAAACAAAAGTAGTGTTGCAGCGATCCACGGGGGCCGGCCCCTGGCGACGTCCCGAGCCTAGCCGGATCCCTCCTCGCGCTTCACGGAGGCGCGACGACGAGACGACCCGCTACCACCTTTGAAGTGAGCGCGGCGGCGTGGTGGCTGGTCGTAGCCGCCGCTGCTGGAGCTTTCGCCGAGAGAAGAGCCCCCATAGCTGGATGAGGCACGGCCGGCGGGCCCGCCCTCGCCCTCATTGCCGCCGTCGTCGAGACCGAGCACCTCCTCGCCATCGTTCGTCTTGGGGCAGCACCCGGCGCGGCGACCATCTTCCCCAAACACCCTCACGAAGAGGGTCGCGTGACCGTCGTATTTGAAGTGGAGGGTGCACCGCCTACCCAAGCCACGCGCGCGAGCGAACATCTGCCAACCACGGGCCAGGGCTATGTTGCCCGTGGCGGAGATCTTGACCACGACCCAGGAGGCCCTGCTGCAGCAGCCGTCCGCCTGCAGCCAGAGCCCGCCTGGGCCGGAGGCCGGCAGCTCGTCGGCGAAGAAGCGCGAAAGCTGAGGCCAGCTGCCAGCCGGATCCTCCGACCAGACAATGAACTCCGGCAGCACCTCCGCCGAGTAGAAGCGCGGTCGGGGAGGCCGCGTCACCGCAGCACGCCTCCCCTCATCGATGGGGCTGCCGCGACCAGAGCGACCCCCGCCACGCGCAGCGGTGCCACCCCGGGAGCGGGGAGCCGTGGCCGGAGTCGAGGTGTGCTTGCGGGGACGGCCGCGTCCCCGCTTAGGCGCCGGGGAGCCGGGCCCTTCGCGAGGAGCCTTCCCTTTCTCTGCGGTGGAGAACCTTTTCGACGGCGCCATTGGAGCCGGCGATGGAGCAGAGAAGGAAGAAGCAAGCGGAATGGGAAAAGATGGGCGACGGGGCCTCTGCCCCCTCCCTCATTTATAGCAGGAGCGCCCCCCATGATCACAGGTAATGATGGTCTTCCTTGCACGTCGCAGGGACTTGACAAGTCGGGCAGTTGCTGAGGCAGCGTGGGGAAGCGGAGACGCCCACGCCCAATCAACCTCCACGCGTCAACCGAGGGCGCGGGCTTTTGGGGCCTGCGGCGCTCCACGCTTGACCTTTGGCTTCGCCGCTAAGCCAAGTCCGAGCACGCCTTGGGCCCAGGGGCTACTGTCGGCGTTCTGGGAACGGGGGTCCCCAGACTTGCCTGCCTGTGGCCCACGGCGTGGCTATGCTAGCAGGCTGTACGGCCCAGCTTCATCGACAAGGCATTCAAGACCCTCGCGAGGGGCCAAGCCTCGCGAGGCGGACGACCCAAGACATCCTCGGGAGCGGCCACGCTCGGTAGGCTCACGAGGGGCGAAGAGATCAAGGAAAGGCAAACCTCGCGAGGACTTCATAACGTGAGCCATGACGATCGACGCCAGGTGAGCGCCAGGCGGGTGCCAGCGCGTGCAGCGTCCTTGTTTCCTCTTTGGTGCTAAGGAGGCAAGCGCAGGCGCAGAGTACCGAGGCATCAAGCAAAGGTTTCCATATCGGTGCAACGAGACCGAAGACCAGCAGGACGGCAAGACGGAGGTCACCATGGAGCCGAAGACGGCGTCACCACCACAGCCTTTTGCATGCGAAGACTACTTTTGTCAGGATAAGCTGTACTAGCTGTCCCCTTTCAAATTGGTCGTTGTTGGCTCCCTTCCCGCTCAATATTTGGGGAGAGGACCAGGGCCTCTATAAATAGAGCTAGCCACCACCGTAGAAGAGAGATATCCACACCCACAAAAGTTCGCCAAGCACAAGAACTCCTCAACCTCCGGAGGTTGTTCTTCCCCTTGTACAGTTACTCATCAGCCCAAGAGGTAATCCACCACCACCACACTGGAGTAGGGTATTACACAACAACGGTGGCCCGAACCAGTATAAATCTCGTGTCTTTCCGTGTTGCGAGTTCGTCGAGTTCGTCCGCGAGATCTTAGAGAGCTAGGGCATAGATCGGTAGGGAAAGAACTTCGCGCGCACCCCAGAGTTCGAACCTTAAGGGTTTTGCGGGAACCCGTGATCCGACAAAGACATCAAGCTCATGTTGGTGAATGGGTATCCGGCTCCAACTCTGACAATCACTCCGAAAGAAGTTATCACTCCGACTCCGAATATACTCAAGATGAAGGTGTTGCCGGACTAGCACTTGTGACAACCAACTCCTACGACATATTTGACTCACCAAATGCAGGAATTGGGAGATGCTTCATGGCTAAAGGTCCAAAGGTAACACACCCCGTGTATGTTGATTTCAATAGTGATGAAGATGATTTGCTAGGAGATGATGATTTACTTGTTGACAACTCTAGTTATGAAAACTATGATGAATTTGCTACTAATCATGCTAATCAAGATAAAACGAATGACGATGATAAGAAGGAGATTGAGCGTCTAACTAAATAAATAAACACTCTTAAGTTAGCTCATGAAACTACCTTGGAAGATCATCGAGAACTTTTAAAGACTCATGAGAAGCTACGCTTTGAAAAGCTCAATCTTGAGCAAGAGCATGAGTTTTTAAAGGCAATCAATGATGATCTTCACAAGAAAAGTTCTTCTTACATTGCCAAGTGTTTACTCTTGTCTACTTACATGCCACAAGTTAAACCCAGCAACAAAAACAAGAAAGATTCTTCATCTAGTAGTAACAAAAATCATGCTAAATCCAATGTTGTTGCTTCTAGTAGTTCTCTTGATTCCACTAATGATTCTCTTAGCCAAGTTACACTTGAGCAAGAAAATACCTTATTGAAGGGAATCATAGAGAAGGGTGTTTACAAGAGCCTTGCCGGAAGTAAGCAATTTGAGGAAATTGTACGCAAGCAAGGAAGGCACCGGAAGAATCAAGGTGTTGGTTTTGAACGAAAGTTCAATGCCAATGGAGTTGAGTGGGAAGAAGATCAATACCCCAAGACGAAGTTTGTTCCTCAACAAGAGAAGTATGATCCTACTTCTTTCCAAGGAACACAAGCTCAAGATGATCTTCCACCACAAGACCACAAGCAAAAAGGCAAGGACAAGCTTCAAGAGGAGATTGATGCATTTGAAGAAGCACCTAAGGCCTTGGTCAAGTGGGTTCTCAAGACTACATCAAGTTCTACTTCATCAAGTACGACTACAACTCCAAGGATTCCCATCAAGATGGTGTGGATCCCGAAGAAGAAGAACTAGAGAGTTCTTGAGGGTGACTCCGCCAACATACTTCACTCTTATCATTTTGGCAAGGACAAGTGCAAACAACTTCCATATCTTGCACTAGTTCAAGGAGTCACAAACCCTCTTGTTGGTAAGACAAGGGACAAGGTAACCTAATGCATTCATGGGCAACATCTTGTGTATACATCACTCTATGTCTATGGATATCCTTGCTTGTTCCTTGTGGGACTAACCCGTGTAGGTATTGAAAGTGCAACTCACTCCAAAGGATTTCTCTAAATGATCTACATCAACATTGAGAATCCACATCTTCAACACCTACATGAAGTCATCATCGACAAAACCCAAGGTTAGTTCATCCCTCTTAGGGGGGATATCACATCTAGGGGGAGCTTTACCCTAAGAATTGAGTTAAAGCAACTCTAATGGTGTGAGCACAACAATGCTTTATGTAAAAGTGGTAACCCTACTTGTGCTTAAACGATGAGTATGACCTATGATCAAATGTTCTCATTTGACTCCTAAGTCAACATACTCATATATAGATGACCTAGTCATCGCCAATTGCTTGATAGATGCTAGAGTGTTTGTGCATGCTTTGTCACATATTTCATTTGCCATTTTAATTGTGTGAGCATGTTGAATGCATATTTTTCTCATTCGAGGACATCCATTTGTTGCTTTGATTGTTTGGCTTTTTCTCTTTTGCCAAATGGATGGACAAGAATGCCTAAGAACTCCCTCTAGCTATCTATACTTTCCTCGTCTCAAACTCTATTCATGCTACATCACAAAGTTTGATCAAGTCAGATTCAAACCACTCTGTGTGAGGAGCACTCGGAGTCCCCGATTCGTCATAGACTTAAACTTCCAAAACCTCTTTGTGCATTTCGGTCTGACCGATTCATCCTTTTCGGTCCTACCCAGATCACTTAGTTGATCTAGGTTTTTCAATCTCGGTGCAACCGATTAGAACCTTTCGGTCACAACGAGTTGCAGTAACTGCCTGCAGTTTTGCATCTTGGTGCCACCGAATTGTTCCACTCGGTCACACCGACAGGGTCAGGTTATATATACTGATGGGTCAAATTTTGGAAAAATTTCCGAAACCCTTCACCCGCGCGTAACCTGCTCTGCCTCTTTGGGTCTCCGGATCGTCTTCTCGCCGCCAGCAACCTCCCGCCACTGGTCTCCGCCGCCGTCAACGGCAATCTGCTCCGCCGTTGCTGCCGTAGCGAACACTCGCCGCTCTAGGGTAAGTGTTCGACCCCTTGTGCTGTCTTTTTCACTCCGATTCCTAGCACAAGGACAATGCCATGTTTCTTGCCACGATTGAGATTGATCCATCCAGCTAAAACTTCCTTAGGTTTAGATTGATTCGAAAATTTTAGGGTTAGCTCTCCGCAGAACTCATCTCGGACCGACCGAACTGTAGAAATCGGTCTCATCGATTTGGCCTTGGCCATTGCACATGCGCTTTTCGGTCTGACCGAAACGTGCAAATCGGTGTGACCGAGTTCAAGATTCTGTGAAACCCTAGCAATCTCGGTGCCACCGAACGGTGACTCGGTCCTACCGAGTTCACTAGTTTAGGTTCCAAGTGTTGCTTCAGTATCACCGAGTTTGTCAATTCTGTAGCTCCGAGATCACTTCTGTAGAGAACTAAAACTAAGCTTTTTGACTCAATTATTTTGCAAAACCTCTATACCTTGTGATGCTCATCTACTCTACCTCATCTACAACCTATTCACAGGGTCTGCTGACAGTTTGCCTGAAGATGTCTGATCAAAGTGACAGCCAGAACAAGTCTGAGGAACAGGTGCAGATGAGTGAGGGCTCAGATCCCTCTAGCACTTCTGATGATGGAAGTAGGAGCACTCCAAGCAACTTGCCAAAGGCAGCTACCAGGTCTAGGAAGAAGAAAACCTCAGATTCTGAAGATGAAGATTATGTGGCTGTTGAGGATGAGGCCACTTCAAGAAAGAAAGTGCTGAAGAAGGAATATAGCACTGCTGCTGCAACAAAGCCTGGAATGAAAACAAAGGCTCCAGCAAGAAGAGTTCCAATGTCAAAAGCCAGAGCCTCAACTGCTGAAGCTTCCAAGCCAAAGAAAGTTGCCATAGGTGAAACTATGAAGTTCACCATTGAATCAGATGATGGTGAAGCAGCAGGTGATGGTAAAAAGAAGAAGAAGAGGGCAAGAACCACTACTGCCAGAGTTCTTGGCAAGCCATCAATGACAAGAGATTTTGAAGGAGAAGAGGAACAACAAGAGGATGCTGCACCAGCACCCAAAGCTCAGAAGCTAATGGGAGATGCAATCAGATCAGGGGCTGCTCCATCTAAGCCCAAAGCTGCTCCCAAGGCTGCTGCTCCAGCTCAGAAACCCCCAAAACCCAAGAGGAACACCAGAAGTATACCAGCTGAGGAGAAGAACAAGGCCCCAGTGCCTGGAGCTACTGAAGAAGAGGAAGATGACTCGCCTATTTTGAGAAAGCTGAAGCCCAAGATCCCTGACCACAATGATGCACATCCTATTGCGGAAAACATGAAATCAGGAAGGATTCAGGACTGAGATTATGGAGACAGTCTGATCCATATGCTGTCAGGAGGAGAACTGCTGTGGATTACAGGTTTCACACTAAGGAACAACAAGACTTTTATGAGATAATTTTGCTTGACAAGAAGCCCATAGTGTGTGACATGAGATGGGTTGACTGGGAGTACATCAAGGATAATGAAGATCACTATCCAGGTGTATATGACAGCTTCAAAGCATGTGGAGTTGATACATTTGTTGCCCAGAAGCTCACCAAGTGGAATGATGAGCTGATCATGCAGTTTTACTCCACTGCCCACTTCTACCCAGATGGGAAGATCATTTGGATGTCTGAAGGTACAAGGTACCAATCTACTATTGAAGAATGGGCTCAATTGATCAATGCCCCAGAAGAAAGTGAGGATGACTTGGATGTTTATGCTAAAAAGAAGAAAGACCATAAAAATATAGCCTCAAGTAAAGTTACCGATAGACGAAGACGAAAGAGGGGATGCCTTACGGGGCATCCCCAAGCTTAGGCTTTTGGTTGTCCTTGAATTTTACCTTGGGGTGCCTTGGGCATCCCCAAGCTTAGGCCCTTGCAACTCCTTATTCCATAATCCATCAAATCTTTACCCAAAACTTGAAAACTTCACAACACAAAACTCAACAGAAAATCTCATGAGCTCCGTTAGTATAAGAAAGCAAATCACCATCATAAGGTACTGTAATTAACTCATTCTTTATTTATATTGGTGTTAAACCTACTGTATTCCAACTTCTCTATGGTTCATACCCTCCGATACTACTCATATATTCATCAAAATAAGCAAACAACACACGAAAAACAGAATCTGTCAAAAACAGAACAGTCTGTAGTAATCTGGATCAAACGTATACTTATGTAACTCCAAAAATTATAAAATAAATTTCTGGACGTGCGTAATTTGCCTATTAATCATCTGCAAAAAGAATCAACTAAATATCACTCTCCAGTAAAAAGTTGTAGCTAATCTCGTGAGTGCTAAAGTTTCTGTTTTTTACAGCAAGATCATAAAGACTTCACCCAAGTCTTCCCAAAGGTTCTACTTGGCACAAACACTAATTAAAACATAAAACCACATCTAAACAGAATCTAGATGAATTATTTATTTAATAACAGCAAGGAAAAATATTGGGTTGTCTCCCAACAAGCGCTTTTCTTTAAAGCCTTTTAGCTAGGCATTGATAATTTTAATGATGCTCACATGAAAGACAAGAATTGAAGCACAAAGAGAGCATCATAAAACATGTGACAAACACACTTAAGTCTAACATAATTCCTATGCATAGGTATTTTATAAGCAAACAAATTATCAAGGCGAACAAAAACTAGCATATGCAAGGATAGCTTCATGCATGATATGAACTCGCTCTTGCCATGGATAGCTTCATAAGCATGCCATATTGCTGTAGGTATGCTTGTTTTGTCATGAATTTCTTTGTGGTGAGTGAATCAAGCTCACATAGATGCCTTCATGATACTGTTTCTGCTATGCTCTGTTTTCTGCTAAGTCTGAAACCTGTTAACGAAACTTGCTATGTTTACATGAGTGCCATCATATCTTCTGGTCCTTTTTGGCTTATGGTAAGTAAGGGACTTTTGTTCTATGCATTCAGTAGATTCATGACATGCCTTGTTTTTCTATGTTAAGTTCCTGTAGCATGTAGTTTGCTTGCTCTGAACATTGCTACCTGATGTTGTTTCAGCCATGTCCAGTAATTTCACTTCAAGTCTGTGAACCTTATATCTTTTGCACTTTTGCCATGCTTGCTTGAACCTGCTGTGGTGTGATCTTGCCGTAGCTCAGTGTTCATCTTTTGTCAAGCATCTCCTGTAGATTACTGTCAATTGCTTTGTTGCTATGTTGTGGTGCCGTAGCACGGTTACTTGATGTATTCTAAGTGCTATCATGCTGTTAATCACAGATTCGTGTCATTCTTGTTTTGCTTGCCATTTGCAAACCGTGCATCCGTTTCCGGTGATCTTTATATCGATTTCGACCGAAATCATCTCATCTTTCCAGTGGCATGCTTGGTTTGCCAAGTTACTACCTTGTTCATCATTTTTCCTCCGGAGCACGCATACGCATCGCATATCATATCCCGCATATCATGCATGTTTTGCATCATGTTGCTTGTGCATTTCCCGTGATTGATTGTGGTTCCGTGCTTGTGTTCTTGTTTTGGGTAGAGCCGGGAGACGAGTTCATGAACGAGGAACCGGTTGAGTACGCTTACGAGGATCAAGCTTTCGACAACTCTGAGAACCTTGCAGGCAAGATGACCATACCCTCGAAATCATTTCTATCTTTGCTTTGCTAGTTGTTCGCTCTATTCTGCCATGCTGCGCTACCTACCACTTGCTATATCATGCCCCCCATATTGCCATGTCAAGCCTCTAACCATCCTTTCCTAGCAAACCGTTGTTTGGCTAAGTTACCGCTTTTGCTCAGCCCTTCTTATAGCGTTGCTAGTTGCAGGTGAAGTTGAAGTTGGTTCCATGTTGGAACATGGATATTTTGGAATATCACAATATCTCTTATTTAATTAATGCATCTATATATTTGGTAAAGGGTGGAAGTCTCGGCCTTATGCCTGGTGTTTTGTTCCACTCTTGCCGCCCTAGTTTCCGTCATACCGGTATTATGTTCCTTGAGTTTGCGTTCCTTACGCGGTTGGGTGATTTATGGGACCCCCTTGAAAGTTCGCCTTGAATAAAACTCCTCCAGCAAGGCCCAACCTTGGTTTTACCATTTGCCACCTAAGCCTTTTTCCCTTGGGTTTTCGCGAGCCCGAGGGTCATCTTTATTTAAACCCCCGGACCAGTGCTCCTTCGAGTGCTGGCCCAAACTGGGCGATGTCCGGCGCCCCCTGGGCAACCAGGGTCTATGCCAACCCGACGTCTTGCCCATTCGGTGTGCCCTAAGAATGAGATATGTGCAGCTCCTATCGGGATTTGTTGTTACATTCGGGTGGCTTTGCTGGTCTTGTTTTACCATTGTCGAAATGTCTTGTAAACCGGGATTCCGAGACTGATCGGGTTTTCCCGGGAGAAGGTTTATCCTTCGTTGACCGTGAGAGCTTATAATGGGCTAAGTTGGGACACCCTGCAGGGTATTATCTTTCGAAAGCCGTGCCCGCGGTTATGAGGCAGATGGGAATTTGTTAATGTCCGGTTGTAGAGAACTTGACACTTGACTTAATTAAAATATATCAACCGTGTGTGTAGCCGTGATGGTCTCTTCTTGGCGGAGTCCGGGAAGTGAACACAGTTTGAGTTATGCATGAACGTAAGTAGTTTCAGGATCACTTCTTGATCATATCTAGCTTCGAGACCGTTGCGTTGCTTCTCTTCTCGCTCTCATTTGCGTATGTTAGCCACCATATATGCTTAGTGCTTGCTGCAGCTCCACCTCATTACACCATCCTTTCCTATAAGCTTAAATAGTCTTGATCTCGCGGGTGTGAGATTGCTGAGTCCTCGTGACTCACAGATTCTACCAAAACAGTTGCAGGTGCCGACGATGCCAGTGCAGATGACGCAACCGAGCTCAAGTGGGAGTTCGACGAGGAACGTGGTCGTTACTATGTTTCTTTTCCTGATGATCAGTAGTGGAGCCTAGTTGGGACGATCGGGGATCTAGCATTTGGGGTTATCTTATTTTTTTCATTTGGATTTGATCGTAGTCGGTCTATGTGTGGATTTTGGATGATGTATGAATTAATTTATGTATTGTGTGAAGTGGCGATTGTAAGCCAACTCTCGTTATCCCATTCTTGTTCATTACATGGGATTGTGTGAAGATGACCCTTCTTGCGACAAAACCACAATGCGGTTATGCCTCTAAGTCGTGCCTCGACACGTGGGAGATATAGCCGCATCGTGGGCGTTACATTGCTGCCCCTGCTGTCACTGGGAAAGGACACCGCAAGATTGAACCCAAAGCTAAGCACTTCTCCCATTGCAAGAAAGATCAATCTAGTAGGCCAAACCAAACTGATAATTCGAAGAGACTTGCAAAGATAACCAATCATGCATAAAAGAATTCAGAGGAGATTCAAATATTCTTCATAGATAATCTTGATCATAGACCCACAGTTCATTGGATCTCGACAAACACACCGCAAAAAGAGTTACATTGAATAGATCTCCAAGAAGATCGAGGAGAACTTTGTATTGAGATCCAAAGAGAGAGAAGAAGCCATCTAGCTAATAACTATGGACCCGAACGTCTGTGGTAAACTACTCACACATCATCGGAGGGGCTATGGTGTTGATGTAGAAACCCTCCATGATCGATTCCCCCTCCGGCGAAGCGCTGAAAAAGGCCCCAAGATGGGATCTCACGGGTACAGAAGGTTGCGGCGGTGGAAATAGGGTTTCGTGGTGCTCCTGGATGTTTTTGGGGTATATGGGTATACGTAGGAGGAAGAAGTAGGTCAGTGGAGCGGCGAGGGGCCCACGAGGGTGGGGGCGCGCCTAGGGGGGCAGGCGCGCCTCCCTGCCTCGTGGCCTCCTCGCTTCTTTCTTGACATCCACTCCAAGTCATCTGGATCACGTTTGTTCCAAAAATAACGAAGGTTTCATTCCGTTTGGACTCCGTTTGATATTCCTTTTCTGCGAAACACTGAAATAGGCAAAAAAATAGCAATTTGCACTGGGCCTTCGGTTAGTAGGTTAGTCCCAAAAATAATATAAAAGTGCTTAGTAAAGCCCATTAAACATCCAAAACAGATAATATAATAGCATGGAACAATCAAAAATTATAGATACTTTGGAGACGTATCAGCTGGCTGCTGAGTTGGTGCGGTGGCTGAGTCTTCACGAAGATATGCATGCCACCACGCAGGTGCTTGCTGAGTTGTCCTAGAGGCCGCACGTCGCCACGCAGGTGCTCGCCTAGTTGGTGGGATGGCAGCTGCATGGGAACGGCGGTGGAGTCTTGGCAGATGTGAGCCCGGCTGCGGCCCCGCGGATGTCTTCGGCAAGGGTCTTGCCGGGGCCCCGGCGAGGGTCTTGCCACGGTGTCGTGGGCGTCCCCGTCAAGGGTCTTTCCGGGGGGTCTCGTGGGTATCCTCGGCAAGGATCCTGCCAAGGATCTTCGTCTTCTGATTCTCATCTAATCTTGCATGTTCTTGGTCTTCACCAAGATCTGCATGCCACCATGGAGGCGCTTCCCGAGCCTTGGTTCCAATGTGGTTGAGGGCGCTGGAACTCTTAGGCTCAAGGGCGGCAGCCCCGCTGGCGTTGGGCAAGTTGCCCCGGCAAGGTTCTTGCCGGGGCTGTGGAGGCCGCCCCCGCAAGGGTCTTGCTGGGGGAGTTCACCTCGCCCTTCTGCTCTTCGTGTTTCTGGCTTGACGTTGCTCTGGTTGTCTTGTGGCTTTGCTTCCTTCCTCTACCCCGCTAAGTGTGGCCGGGGGCGTGGGGCCGCGACTGCCCGCGCACAAGTAAAGGGGTACAAAAAGGGACCCCTGCTTTTGTACACCGACAATGGTCAACCCGGACAGGGTCAACCCGGCCAGGTCAACCCGGCCAGATTCCAGCCAGCCAAGGGGCACTCCCCTGGTATTGTTTTGAAGCATCGTTTCGCCGTCTTGGGCATACCCGGGGGTCATCCCCCCGACAAAACCTTTATCATGAATAAGGAAATATAAAATAACAACTTTATTATTGCCTCTATGGCATATTTCCTTCACCATGCTATTATAGTATCAATCTTGGATGTTTTATATGCAATTATATATCATTTTTTGGGACTAAATTATTAACCTAGTGCCAGTGTGTGTCATTGTTTTTGCCCCTTTTTGCCTTTTTAGAAAATCATTATCAAATGGAGTCCAAATGAAAAAAAATCTTTGGATTAATTTTTTCTGGACCAGATGGGACCCTCAAAGCTTCGGGAGAAGATCGACTAGAAGAGCCACGAGGGAGCGACAAGCTTGGGAGGCGCGTCCCCCAGGCTTATGGGCCCCTCGTGGCACCTCTTGACCTAATCCCAGCGCTATTAATTCCAAAATATTCCTAATATACCAGAGAGACAAAAGAGAAAACCTTTCTGCCGCCCCAAGCCTCTGTTCTTGCGTGATCCCATCTGGAGGCATTTTCCGGTACTCTGCCGGAGGGGTAATCAATCACGGAGGGCTTATTCATCAACCTTGCTGCGCTTCCGATGATGTGTGAGTAGTTTACCACACACTCACGGGTCCATAGCTAGTAGCTAGATGGCTTATTCTCTCTCTTTGATCTCCAATACCATGTTATCCTCGATGTTCTTGGAGTTCTATCTGATGTAATCGTCTTTTGAGGTGTGTTTGTTGGATCCGATGAATTGTAAGTTTATGATCAGATTATTCATGAGAAACATTTGAGTCTTCTATGAACTCTTTTATGCATGATTGTTATAACTTTGTATTTATCTCCGATCTATCCGTTTGGTTTGGCCAACTAAATTGATTTATCTTGCAGTAGGTGTCGGTGTCAAAACCGGCTGATCTCGGGTAGGGGGTCCCGAACTGTGCATCTGAGGATCGAAGGTAACAGGAGACAAAGGGGACATGATGTTTACCCATGTTCGGGCCCTCTTAATGGAGGTAAAACCCTACTTCCTGCTTGATTGACTTTGATGAGTATAGGGGTTACAAGAGTTGATCTACCTCGAGATCGTAATGGCTAAACCCTAGATGTCTAGCCTATATGAATTCTGATAGCCTCTATGGACTAAACCCTCCGGTTTATATAGACACCGGAGGGGCCCAGGGTTGTACAGAGTCGGTTTTACAGAAGAAGGAAACTATACGTCTGGATGCCAATCTTGCCATCCACGCAAAGGAGAGTCCTATCCAGACACGGGGGAAGGTCTTCTACCTTATATCTTCATGGCCCATCAGTCTGGCCCATAACACACAGCCCGGACATCTGAGGACCCCTTAATCCAGGACTCCCTCAGTAGCCCCTGAACCAGTCTTCAATGATGATGTGTTCGGCGCGCAGATTTTCTTCGGCATTGCAAGGCGGGTTCCTCCTCCGAATACTTCGAAGCAATCTTCTAAATAAAAGAACTGTATCCGGCTCTGTATAACAGTCACAACCCTCAACCACGAAGGCAAAATACTTAATCAAAATAGGGTCTGCCAACTGACAAATTTTCGGTGAAACGCCACGTCTGGCTTCATTATCATTTCGAACTGTTTTTTGCCTCTCGGTTCGCATTTCGAGGCGCCGCCTCTATTGACACATCTTGTCAAAACAGATATCATGTCCGCTTATTGCGGGATCTTCATCAATACGGGTTTGGGTAATCCAACCATGCCATTCGCACGACCCCTTGGGAACATGCGAGTTTTAAGGCTTAAGGGGGGGCGTTAGGTATTCACCGCCTATATAAGTGGATAAAGATCCCTTCTTTCATCCCCACGCCTTCTTCCTTCTCCGGCCTTCCCAATCTCAAGCTCCAGCACCCAAGCTTCGACCCTTCCCACCGCCACCAACATCTCCGGCAATGTCCGGATCTGGCTCGAAGGGCAAGTGGGAGGCCTCCTCCATCACGGAGAAGGGCGTGAAGGATCTCCGGGAGGCGGGATACCTATCTACGGACATCGCGCACAGGCTCCCTGCCAAGGAGCAAGTCATCCCTACCCCGGAGCTCGGCGAGAGGGTTGTGTTCATCCCCTCATTTCCTCAGCGGACTAGGGTTTCCCCTCCACCCCTTTGTCCGCGGCCTCATGTTCTATTACGGGCTAGATTTCCATGATCTAGCACAAAATTCTTTCCTCCACATCTCGGCGTTCATCGTCGTGTGCGAGGCGCTACTCTGCATCCCTCCACACTTCGGCCTATGGCTAAAAGTCTTTAATGTGAAGCCGAAGGTGGTCGGCGGATGCGGACTGCAGTGGCGCCATGGTGAGCAAGCTCCCCAACACCACTTGGCCCAAGGGAGCCTTCATGGAGACCGTCAAGGTGTGGCAACAGGAGTGGTTCTACATCACCGAACCCCGCGGCGCTAGATGGGTGGCTACTCCTAAGTTTAGATCCAGACCCCCAATGCGGCTCGCGTCATGGACCAACAAGGGTCTGGACTGGGGGTCGACCGTGGAAGTGATGACGCTGCAAACGCGCATCAAGAACATGATAAGCAGGAACACCAGTCTCACTGACGTGATTCAGGTGATGCTCTTCCGCCGGATCCTCCCCTGTCAACTCCGACCTCTCCATATGTGGGAGTTCAATCCGTAAGGTCCCCGAGCCCTGCAGCGCTTCTTTGGCACAATGCACGAAGAGATCTGGAAGTTGCTCTTCAAGGCCCAGAAGATGTGGCCGAAGAAGACCGAAGACATCGGCCTCGACAGCGAAAATCCGGCCACTCTGATAAGTGTATTATCCAAACATACCTTTGGTCAAAAAATTCTTAGGCATAACAAGTTTTCCGTCCCTCTCACAGGGCTGGATAGCGAAGGCGGAGCGGATCAAGTGTCCGGCGCCGCTACCTGAATATCCGGCCACACCCCAGCTCATGAGGATGCTGGTTCCGGCACCCTACCAGGCGCCGGAGAAGAAGGCCAAGAAGAAGAGCAAGGAGGCCAAGGGCGGCTTCCGCCGTAAGGGTACTTCGGACGCAGTGTCCGGAGAGACTGAAGTCCCCTCCTACCACAAGGGAGATGAAGACGAAGAGGAGGAGGAGGCGGAAAGTGACTCTCCCCTCAAGGGGAGGAAAAAGAAAAGGGCAGCCTCCACTAACCCAGAGGAGGGGGTGTCCAAGAGGGAGAAGATAACCCTCTCGGATGGTTCGGATTCGGATATCGAACACATCCCCAAGAAGCGCCCCAGGGAAAAGCCCCTGGCCGCATTGTAAGTATCAAAAGACACTTTATAAATATTTGGTCCTCTATGTTTCCAATATAACATATTATGTTGTGTGTATTTCAGTCCTGCTCGTGACCTTCCCCATCCATCGCTATATGAGGGGAGCTCCTTGACACCAGGGATGGTGGAGAGCGAATCCCCTCTGCGGGCCTCTCCGCAAACCGCCACGGACGACACCGAGGTGTTGTCCCGAAGGGCCTCTCCGGGCCACGGAGAGGTGAGGGAGGATTCCAATATGGCGCCTGAGGCCTCAACTGCCGAGAACATGGGGGCACAACCCCCATGGAGACCGACGACGGGGGCCCTGACCAGTCCGACCCCCAGCCGAACACTATTCCGGAGACCCGTACAGCTCCGGAATCGAGCGAGCAACCCCCTTTGAAGGAGGGGGAGCGTCAACTCCGATGGCGACCTCCACTAATCCGGAGGCACCGAACGCTTTGGTGGAGGCACTACGACGTGCTTCCATCATGGAGGAGCACCGCACCCTGATAGGTGTGGTGGTTGAGAAGGTTCAGTCCGCCAAGAGCGGGTTGAATGAAGCCTTCACCAGCTTGCTAACAGGCTTCGAGGTATGCAATGTAATACTCTTAGACGCTTTTCATATGAAGAAAAATATGCATGTATATAGATAGTAGCCCCTGAGACTGTGTTTAGTTTTGAAAAAAAACGAACAAAGGATCATATAGTATTCAAAAGAGGTGACATACTTTTCTATTTTATGATAGGCTTCCCTGTTGGTGGCAACCGCCTAGGCCACTGAAGTTTCCGAACTCAAGCGGAAGCTGAAGCTGGCCGATGACGATATCGACCGCATTAACAAGCGGTTCGATGAGGCACGGGGTATGTTTAAAAGAGCTCTTATGTACCTGAATTGATATTCAGAGTTAAGCTCAAGCACTGCTATGGTTATGATTGCAGGTACCGCGGTCGAGGTCGAGACCCTCAAGAGAGCCCTTGCCCGAGCCAAGGAGCAGGCGAAGGCGAGCAAAGCAGCCGCTGACAAAGCGACTACGGATTTAAAGACCTACCAGGCCACCCGCCGCCAGTATGAGGAGAGGGTGACCGAGGTGGAGCAAGAGTTGAAGGACGCCGCCGGCAAGTGCGAGGCCCTGGAGGAGAAGAATACGACCCAAGCAGCCGAACTCACCAATGCCCTCCAAGAGGCCAAAGTGGCATGGACCGAGTCCCGGGCGGCTCGGGAGGAGATTCGGCAGGCCGAACAGATAGCGGCTGGTAAGCCCTTCTTTTGCAGACTATATTTGGCGGTCAAAGATATGCCTTTCTCACTCGACTTTGGAGCTCTCCAAACGCTTTTGCAGATCTTCCGAGGAGCGCTGCCGACGCCGCACAGTTCTTCCGGTCCCAGGAGGGGAACACGACGGAGAAGCTCTTCTGGTCACAGTTCCTGGCGCCGGAGCGTCCGGCGATATTGAACAACCAGATGATGCAACTGGCGGAGCTGCATAGGATGTCCGGTTTGGCCATGAAGGATGTCATAGTCTGACTGTGGCCAACCGAACCCATTCCTAGCAGCTACTTTGGTCTGGTGAAGCGACTCGCTGACGCACTGCCCTGACTCGAAGCTGTAAAGCGCTCGGCGTGCATAGAGGGTGCGCGGATGGCCTTTGCCCGTGTCAAGATGCACTGGGCGAAGATGAAGGCCACCGTCGTGGCGACCGAGGGCCCACCCAAAGTCAAGGACCACCGCAAGCCGGAGCGGTATTTGGACAACGTCCTGGAGGGTGCCCGGATAGTAGAGGGCCAGTGCTCAAAGGATATCATCTTTGAGTAAATGTAATATATTTATCCAGACCTTGTGTTATGAACCGGGGCCTGTAAAATGTGTATACTTTTATCTGAAATGACTTTCCTCCTGTGCGGCCGTATTTTATTATTCTGAAAGTTCGCCAGTCGTCGGCTTCAGCCCCCACGTAGATGCTACGGGGGTTCGGGAGAACGCACGATCACGCTTGACCCAACGTCTTGGTCCGTAAAGGAGATGTCTGCGTAGCGAACCAGGTAATCAGACTATGCGGCTTTATCACTTTCACTTAGCCATAGGAGTTTGACAGTGGGACTAACTACTAGCCCCTGGTGCATATGCGGCTATCCGAACTGGGATGCCTTAGACGCATCACCAGACGAAGCCTAGTCCTTCGTATAATACGGAAAAAATCACAAGAGATTTATAGCAAGTCGCCGAACCGCCGACCAGCTCTCGCCTTATCATGACAGTCAGTTTTCGGATTTATCTACTGAGGTGTTTGATCAGGCGAACCAGAAACACAATCGTAGTAGTTCTCCCTTTACTACCTTAGCCGAACAAGCGGAACGTAAGGTAGTAATCACAGGAGCCAGGCAACCCAACTATTGACCAAAGACATGATTCGGAGCTGATGCATATAATGCAATGTTCGGGACTGAAGTGTGCTCTAGAAGTGTTCGGACTTTTTTTTGAAAATATATGTGGCCGAATAGAGCCCCTGGCATTTTAAGCCGTACCAAAGTGTATATGTCAATCTGGCGCAAAGAGGGGATACAGATTATGAGATAAACCAATACCGAACAAGAGTTGGTAAAAAACTTTTTTCCATTATGATCTGATTGATACGTCAAAACGTGCTCTTACAAATAATGCCATAAGCCTCAAGGCTATTTTACATGCCGAGAATTTGTAAACAAGGGAAAGCTGTATACAGGTCCTGAAAAAGAAAAGGTAGTCATGAAGATCCTTTGGACACCCTGTCGCACGTCTGCGCCGCTTTTCGCCTTGCTGGAGGATCCTTTGAGAGGATCAATCAACGATCGTGTATATAAAAGGGGCCTGGGAAAGGGCCCTTGTACAACCGTAAAGTGATTTAGGTTTTAAAGAACCTGTAATATGAGAGAGAAAAAGGAAGGAGAAGGGGAGGAGGGTTAAGGTCCGAATAGGGTCGAGCCGCATTATGGACCTCGTCCGCAGTGTGCCTCCGTTGTCGCCCAGGGTATTTTGAGTGCATAGTTATGCACACACGGTGCATGTGTCGCGGTTAGACGGGGTGATTGACGAAGGCGGAACTGCTAGTCTTGCTCTGGATTCACCGAGCCATCGTTATGCAGAGTAGGCCAGACTCGTTTACCAGTGTCCGGGAGCTTGATGGCCGATGAGGTGTTCGGCTTGATGAGGCCGCTCTGCACTTCAGCCGCGAGGGCCGCAGTATGCTCCTCAGTACGGAGGGAGCGCTCCATGTTTCCATTGACTGTGATAATGCCATGCTGCCCAGGCATTTTGAGCTTTAAGTAAGCATAATGCGGGGCTGCATTGAAGCGGGCGAAGGCGGTACGTCCGAGCAGTGCGTGATAACCACTGCGGAAGGTGACGATGTCGAAGATCAAGTCTTCGCTTTGGAAGTTGTCCGGTGAACCGAAGACTACTTCCAATGTTAATAAGCCCATGCAGCAGGCCTCGGCGCCGGGTATCACTCCTTTAAAGGTGGTGTTACTAGGCTTGATTCTTGATGGGTCAATACCCATTTTACGGACGTTGTCTTGGTAAATCAAGTTAAGACTGTTGCCGCCGTCCATAAGTACTCGAGTGAGATGGTATCCGTCGATAATTGGATCGAGGACCAGGGCTACCGAACCTCCATGACGGATACTGGTTGGGTGGTCCCTGCGATCAAAGGTGATCGGACAAGCCGACCACGGGTTGAATTTAGGGACGACAGGCTCTATAGCATAGACGTCCCTTAGTGCACGCTTGCGCTCCCTTTTGGGGATATGCGTGACATATATCATGTTCACTGTTTTCACCTCAGGGGGGAATTTCTTTTGTCCCCCTGTGTTTGGTGGGCGGGGCTCCTCATTGTCCTCGCTTGGCGGCCCTTTCCCCTTATGTTCGGTATTTAACTTACCGGTCTGTTTGAAGACCCAACAGTTTCTGTTGGAATGATTGGCAGGCTTGTCAGGGGTGCCATGAATCTGGCAAGGCCGATCGAGTATTTTATCCAAATTAGATGGACCATCTTTATTTCCTTTGAATGGCTTCTTCCGCTGATCGGATTTAGAGCCACTGAATCCGGCATTAACCGTTGTGTCTTCAGTTTCTTCATTGTTGTTTCGACGCTTATGTTTGTTGCGTCGTGGCCTGCCATTGCGATCGCTGGCTTCGGAGGTGCCAGGGTCGCTGGTACTGTTGCTTCTACAAGACAACTAGCTATCCTCTCCCACGCAGAAGCGGGTCATGAGTGCGGTAAGAGCTGCCATAGACTTCGGCTTTTCCTGACCGAGGTGTCAGGCGAGCCATTCGTCGCGGGCGCTATGCTTAAAGGCCGCGAGGGCCTCGGCGTCCGAACAGTCGACGATTTGGTTCTTTTTAATTAAGAACCTAGTCCAGAGTTTGCAGGCTGACTCTCCGGGTTGTTGGACTATATGACTAAGGTCATCGGCATCCGGAGGCCGGACATAGGTACCTTAGAAGTTGTCTCGAAAGGCATCCTCCAAATCTTCCCATCTACCAATGGAGTTCTCTGGGAGGTTGTTTAACCAGTGCCGTGCTAGTCCTTTCGGCTTTAGGGGAGGTATTTAATGGCGTGGAGATCATCACCGCGAGCCATGTGAATATGGAGAAGAAAATCCTCAATCCATACCGCGGGATCTGTCGTTCCATCGTACGATTCAATGTTTACGGGTTTAAACCCTTCTAGAAACTGGTGCTGCATTACCTCATCGATAAAGCATAAGGGGTGTGCGGCGCCTCTGTATCGGGCAACGTCAGGATGGAGTTCGGATGACATCCGTGTTTGGTTTGCAGCCCGGGTGAGGTTGTGCCTATCGCGCCAAGCTTGATGGTCGTCATCTCGCATTGGGGCACGCCCCCTTGATCCATAGATTGATCTAGCCTGACCGGTTCTATTTTCCAGGTCCTGACGTAAGTCGTACGTGTATCCGGGAGCCGCCGCCTCTTTGCCTCTACGGCGAGGTGGTGCGGGTTGGTGTTCGGCGTAAGCAGCCGATCTGTCTCGCCCACGTGGTGGTCGATCTGGTTCATCAGCGTGATTATATCTTGACGGTATTGGCTCAAGGGCCTCGTCATCGAATTGTGGCAATAGCCAACGCTTTGAATAACTCTTTGTTGGGCGCTCGAGGTCGTATTCCTCGGCAGCAAGGACCTGGGTCCATCTATCGTTGAGCGTATCCTGTTCAGCTTGAAGCTGTTGCTGTTTCTTTTTTAGGCTCCTCGCAGTTGCGATGAGCTGTCGCTTAAAGCATTCTTGCTCGAGGGGTTCCTCTAGCACATTGAAATCTTCGTTGTCAAGGCTGACTTCCTCCTCGGAGGGCGGTAAATAGTTACTGTCCTCCGAATCCTCATTCTCGGCTAGTTCATCTGGATTGACTTGTCCGTCTTCCCAATCATCCTGCTCTACGGCAGGCTTGATGGGGTGGTCAGAGTCTTCGGCATTCTCCAGAATGTCATTGTCTCTGGTGCTGGTATTGCTTTCTTTTTCCCGCCGCGCTCGTGAGCGGCGCCGCTGACGTCGACGCTTCGGTGGTACCTCGACGGGCTTGTCCTCGATCGGATCCTGATTGTCGTCCTCTTTGGGTGTATCCACCATGTACACGTCGTATGTAGAAGTGGCAGTCCAACGCCCGGTGATAGGCGGGTTTTGGCCTGATTCGGCTCCGGCATCGTCATCCATACCGTCGATGTCTTCGGAGGCGTAGTCGAGCATGTCGGGTAAGTCTTCGACAGTGGCTACCAAGTGGGTGGTGGGTGGGACGTAAAATTCCATGCACTCAGCCCCTAGTTTGGGCTGGGCGTAATTCGGAGGTGATACCTCCGTGATGGCGAGAGACCGCATTAAGTCCAAGGCCTCGCTTAGGAGTGAAGGCCGGACGGGGAACCAAGGTCCTGCGGAGCTGGGCATAGTACATGACACGTGGCCGTGCTCAATGGACGTGGACCTTGCGTGTTCAGAGCCTGCCTCCAGGGGCGAGTTCGGCCCTCCGTTGCCAGGGAGAGTCCTGCTTGATTCCAGGCTTGCCGAAGACATAGTCGCCTCCGGGCCTCCGACGAAGAGCTCCGTAGTAGGAGAGAGTCCGGGGGGTTTCAAACTCCAATCTTTGGATAAGGGTGTTTGCTCTGGGTCTAAGGCCAGGGCAGGGATGATTGATGACTCTCGCACGAGGTCAGATAATGGACCCGATGGGTTTCCTTCTTCTAGGTGGGGAGCGGTCGGGGCCGAGAATCCTTCGAAGATTAAGTCTCCTCGGATATCAGTGACATAATTCAGGCTCCCGAATCTGATCTGATGACCAAGGGCGTAGTTGTCGATCTATTCAAGGTGACCAATTGAGTTGGCACGCAGAGCGAAGCCGCCAAACATGAAAAGTTGACCGGGGAGGAAAGTTTCCCCGGAAACAGCATCGTTGTTGATGATCAAACGAGCCATCGAGCCTTCTAGCAACGACACAGCGGAACTCTCAATGAAAGTACCAATGTCGGTGTCAAAACCAGCCGATCTCGGGTAGGGGGTCCCAAACTGTGCGTCTGAGGATCAAAGCAAATAGGAGACAAAGGGCACACGATGTTTACCCAGGTTCGGGCCCTCTTAATGGAGGTAAAACCCTACTTCCTGCTTGATTGACTTTGATGAGTATAGGGGTTACAAGAGTTGATCTACCTCGAGATCGTAATGACTAAACCCTAGATGTCTAGCCTATATGAATTCTGATAGCCTCTATGGACTAAACACTCCGGTTTATATAGACACCGCAGGGGCCCAGGGTTGTACAGAGTCGGTTTTAAAGAAGAAGGAAACTATACATCCGGATGCCAATCTTGCCATCCATGCAAAGGAGAGTCCTATACGGAAACGGGGGAAGGTCTTCTACCTTATATCTTCACGGCCCATCAGTTCGGCCCATAACACACAGCCCGGACATCCGAGGACCCCTTAATCCAGGACTCCCTCAGTGGGAGAGGTGCTTTGTGATGGGTTCAATCTTGCGGTGCTCAACCGCAGTGACAGAAAGGGACATGACACATATTTGTCTTGTTGTCATTAAGGATAAAAAGATGGGGTTTAATCATATTGCTTGAGTTTACTTTGTCTACATCATGTTGATAACCCACAAGTATAGGGGATCGCAACAGTTTTCGAGGGTAGAGTATTCAACCCAAATTTATTGATTCGACACAAGGGGAGCCAAAGAATATTCTCAGGTATTAGCAGTTGAGTTGTCAATTCAACCACACCTAGATAACTTAGTATCTGCAGCAAAGTATTTAGTAGCAAAGTAGTATGGAAGTAACGGTAACGATGGCAAAAGTAACAATAGCAGTTTTGTAGTAATTGTAACAGTGGCAACGGTAAAGTAACTAAGCAAAGAGCAATATGTGAAAAGCTCGTAGGTATTGGATCGGTGATGGAGAATTATGCCGGATGCGATTCCTCATGCAATAGTTATAACATAGGGTGACACAGAACTAGCTCCAATTCATCAATGTAATGTAGGCATGTATTCCGAATATAGTCATACGTGCATATGGAAAAGAACTTGCATGACATCTTTTGTCCTACCCTCCCATGGCAGCGGGGTCCTATTGGAAACTAAGGGATATTAAGGCCTCCTTTTAATAGAGTACCAGACCAAAGCATTAACACTTAGTGAATACATGAACTCCTCAAACTACGGTCATCACCGGGACTGGTCTCGATTATTGTCACTTCGGGGTTGCCGGGTCATAACACATACTAGGTGACTATTGACTTGCAAGATAGGATCAAGAACTCATATATATTCATGAAAACGTAATAGGTTTAGATCTGAAATCATGGCACTCGGGCCCTAGTGACAAGCATTAAGCATAGCAAAGTCATAGCAACATCAATCTCAAAACATAATGGATACTAGGGATCAAACACTAACAAAACTAACTCGATTACATGGTAAATCTCATCCAACCCATCACCGTCCAGCAAGCCTACGATGGAATTACTCCCGCACGGCGGTGAGCATCATGAAATTGGTGATGCAGGAAGGTTGATGTTGACGATGGCGATGGACCCCCTCTCCAGAGCCCCGAACGGACTCCAGATCAGCCCTCCCGAGAGAGATTAGGGCTTGGCGGCGGCTCCGTATCGTAAAACGCGATGAATCCTTCTCTCTGATTTTTTTCTCCCCAAACATGAATATATAGAGTTGGAGTTGAGGTCGGTGGAGCACCAGGGGGCCCATGAGGCAGGGGGCGCGCCCAGGGGGGTAGGCGCGCCCCCACCCTCGTGGACAGGGTGTGGGCCCCCTGGCCTTGATTCTTTCGCCAGTATTTTTTATTAATTCCAAAAATATTCTCCGTGAAGTTTCAGGTCATTCCAAGAACTTTTATTTCTGCACAAAAATAACACCATGGCAATTCTGCTGAAAACAGCGTCAGTCCGGGTTAGTTCCATTTAAATCATGCAAGTTAGAGTCCAAAACAAGGGCAAAACGGTTTGGAAAAGTAGATACGATGGAGACGTATCAACTTCCCCAAGCTTAAATCTTTGCTTGTCCTCAAGCAATTCAGTTGACAAACTAAAAGTGATAAAGAAAAACTTTTACAAACTCTGTTTGCTCTTGTTGTTGTAAATATGTAAAGCCAGCATTCAAGTTTTCAGCCAATATTATGAACTAACCATATTCACAATAACATTTAGGTCTCATGATATCAATGGCATAATCAACTAGCGAGCAATAATAATAAATCTCGGATGACAACACTTTCTCAAAACAATCATGATATGATATAACAAGATGGTATCTCGCTAGCCCTTTCTGAGACCGCAAAACATAAATGCAGAGCACCTCTGAAGATCAAGGACTGACTAAACATTATAATTCATGGTAAAAGAGATCCAGTCATAGTCATACCCAATATAAACTAATAGTAATGCATGCAAATGACAGCGGTGCTCTCCAACTGGTGCTTTTTAATAAGAGGGTGATGACTCAACATAAAAGTAAATAGATAGGCCCTTCGCAGAGGGGAGCAGGGATTTGTAGAGGTGTCAGAGCTCAATTTTAAAGCAGAGATAAATAATATTTTGAGCGGCATACTTTCATTGTCAACATAACAACCGAGAGATCTCGATATCTTCCATGCTACACACATTATAGGCGGTTCCCAAGCAGAATGGTAAATTTTATACTCCACCACCAACAAGGATCAATCCATGGCTTGCTCGAAACAACGAGTGCTTCCAACTAGCAACAGCCCTGGGGAAGTTTTGTTTGCAATTATTTCGATTTGATTTGCTTAGAGCATGGGACTAGGCATCCCGGTGACCAGCCATTTTCTCGTGAGTGAGGAGCGGAGTCCACTCCTCTTGAGAATAACCCGCCTAGCATGGAAGATACAGACAACCCTAGTTGATACATGAGCTATTCGAGCATACAAAACAGAATTTCATTTGAAGGTTTAGAGTTTGGCACATACAAATTTACTTGGAACGGCAGGTAGATACCTCATATAGGAAGGTATAGTGGACTCATATGGAATAACTTTGGGGTTTATGGAAGTGGATGCACAAGCAGTATTCCCGCTTAGTACAAGTGAAGGCTAGAAAAAGACTGGGAAGCGACCAACTAGAGAGCGACAACATTCATGAACATGCATTAAAATTAATAAACATTGAGTGCAAGCATGAGTAGGATATAATCCACGATGAACATAAATATCGTGAAGGCTATGTTGATTTTGTTTCAACTACATGCGTGAACATGTGCCAAGTCAAGTCACTCGAATCATTCAAAGGAGGATACCACCCTTTCATACCACATCGCAACCATTTTAATAGCATGCTGGCATGCTAGGTAACCCATTATAAAATCCTAGCTAATTAAGCATGGCATAAGCAACTATAATCTCTAATTGTCATTGCAAACATGTTTCATTCATAATAGGCTGAATCAGGAACGATGAACTAATCATATTTACAAAAACAAGAGAGGTGGGGTTCATACCAGCTTTTCTCATCTCAATCAGTCCATCATATATCGTCATTATTGCCTTTCACTTACACGACCGAACGGTGTGTATAATAATAATAGTGCACGTGCATTGGACTAAGCTAGAATCTGCAAGCATCGGACACACAGGAGAAGACAAGATAATATGGGCTCTTTGTTAAATCAACAATAATGCATATAAGAGCCACTTCAACATTTTCATTATGGTCTTCTCCTCTCGACCCCCAAAGAAAAGAAGAAATAAAACTGTTTACACAGGAAAGCTCCCAACAAGCAAAATAAGAACGAGAAATCTTTTTGGGTTTTCTTTTAATTATTACTATTACAGGCATGGAAAGTAAATTAACTAAAAGCTACAACTAATTTTTTTGTTTTTCTTAAGGTTTATCAAACACACAAGAAGAAAGCAGGAAAAGGGGAAAATAAACTAGCATGGATATTACAATGAAAAAGTATGAGCACCGACAACTAGAATGAGTGTGTGAACATGAATGTAATGTCGGTGAGAAATATGTACTCCCCCAAGCTTAGGCTTTTGGCCCAAGTTGGTCTATGGCCACGGCTGGCCTGGCGGATATCCAAAGTTGTAGTTGGGGTCGTACTGAGATAGAGCCTCGGGGTACCACTGATTGGCGATCTCCTCTGGATCCCACTGATAAACAGACTGGCGGGGAGAATCAGGTTGTGGCTCTGGCTCTGGAGCTGATGTGAGGTTCTGGTAGGCATGAAATGCCTCCGGCAGAACAAGATACTTGCCTGAAGATAAGTTAAACAAAGAAGTAGCAGGCAAAGTAATAGTCTCAGGGTGTTTTTTATCGAATAACAGTCTGTAGTTAAGCATCTTTTTCTTATTCTTAACAATAAAGTCATGTGCTACCATACTCTTATAATCTAGAAAAACAGGAGGCAACAACTTTTCTTCTTTCTCACAATGCCTAATAGGTATGTTAAAGTGTGCAGCGAGGCGCGAGCCGAAGATACCTCCCCAAATGGAACCCTTTGTACGGTTCAAATTTAACCGCTTGGCAATAATAGCACCTAGACTAAAAGAGTGATCACGAAACAGGGCATGGCACAAAATAACAATATCAGGGGCACTAAGGTTTCCACAGTTCCCGCGACCAATTAAGCACCTACTAGCAAATATTGCAAAGTAACGCAGAACAGGGAAGTGTATGCTAGTAATTCTTGCATCGGAAACTTTCCTCGTTTCCCCTACAACAATCATATCAATAAACACTTCAACATCATTACGATGTGGTTCCTCTATGCTGCCCGTAAAGGCTATCTTACAGACCCGACAGAAATCAAAAAGGGACATCTCCTTATGCTCATCATATAAATGAAATTCCACTGAAGGTGGTGATCTCCTAGCATGGAAATGAAAATTTTGCACGAAAATATTAGTGAGTAAGAGATATTGTTCGCGCTGGTCGCGGAGGAAGTCGGTGAGGCCCGCATTCTCAGCCAAAGAATAAAAATCATCATGAATCCTGGCTGCTGTTAAGAACTCATCACAAGGCCATTCACACGGCCGAACTTCCGCGGTGCGAGGGAGATTATATTTGGGCCTCTTATCCTCTTCACTTTGCTTGTCCTTCGAGCTTCGGCTCGAAGAGCCCCTCAAAAATCTCTTCATCATTTTTTGAAAATTTCTGAAATTTTTAGTAACTTAAAATAAAAGTGAACCAAACTCAACAAAACTGATAGCAACTACTCCTACAAGTGCCTAGAGACTATATCATGCATTAGAACTACTTGGGACCATATAAATTTGACATGCAAGCTCAAGAACAGGGTCACCTAGGCAGCAAAAATTTGCAATGAATAAAGCACTAGAACAAAAACTAATTGGACCATTGGAGGAGTCACATACTGAAGAACAATCCCCCAAAGCAGTTTTGTGGGTGGAGCTTTGAGCAAGGAGATTGAAAATGGCAGCAAAATGAGCTAGAACTCGTGCTTGAGCTGGTTGGTGATTTTTTTTGGGAGGAAGAAGGAGTGTGTGGTGGCTGGAATAAGTGGAGGGGGCCACCAGGGGCCCACGAGGCAGGGGCGGGGCGCGCCCCCTACCTCGTGGCCAGGTGCTTGCTCCCCCTGATGTGTTCTTAGTGCCAGATATTCTCAAATATTCTTGAAAAAAATCATATTTCATTTTCGGGGCATTTGGAGAACTTTTATTTTTAGGGTATTTTTTATTGCACGGATAATTCAGAAAACAGATAGAAAATACTTTTTTTTCTTTATTTATTCTAAATAATAGAAAGTAAAAGAAGGGTACAGAAGGTTGTGCTTTCTAACTTCATCCATCTCATGCTCATCAAAAGGAATCCACTAACAAGGTTGATCGAGTCATGTTAACAAACTCATTCCGAATAACATGGAACCAGAGAAATTTTGAATAACACTAGGTTACCTCAACGGGGATATGCACATCCCCAACAATAAGAATATCATATTTCTTCTTGACAGTAGGAAGAGGAAATTCAAAACCTCCAATAATAATCGATGGAATTTTTCCAATAGAATTGATACTGTGGACTTGAGGTTGTTTCCTCGGAAAGTGTATTGTATGCTCATTTCCATTAACATGAAAAGTGACATTGCCTTTGTTGCATCAATAACAGCCCTTGCAGTATTCAAAAAGGCTCTACCAAGGATAATCGACATACTATCGTCCTCAGGAATATCAAGAATAACAAAGTCCGTTAAAATAGTAACGTTTGCAACCACAACAGGCACATCCTCACAAATACCGACAGGTATAGCAGTTGATTTATCAGCCATTTGCAAAGATATTTCAGTAGGTGTCAACTTATTCATATCAATTCTACGATATAAAGAGAGAGGCATAACACTAACACCGGCTCCAAGATCACATAAAGCAGTTCTAACATAGTTTCTTTTAATGGAGCATGGTATAGTTGGTACTCCTGGATCTCCTAGTTTCTTAGGTATTCCACCTTTAAAGGTATAATTAGCAAGCATCGTGGAAATTTCAGCTTCCGGTATCTTTCTTTTATTTGTAACAATATCTTTCATATACTTAGCATAAGGTTCATTTTAAGCATATCAGTCAAACGCATACGCAAAAAGATATGTCTAATCATTTCAGCAAAGCGCTCAAAATCCTCAGCATCCTTTTTCTTCGATGGTTTAGGAGGAAAAGGCATGGTTTTCTGAACCCATGGTTATCTTTCTTTACCGTGCTTCCTAGCAACGAAGTCTCTCTCATCATAACGTTGATTCTTTGATTGTGGGTTATCAAGATCAACAACAGGTTCAATTTCTACATCATTGTTATTGCTAGGTTGAGCATCAACATGAACACCATCATTAATATTATCAAAGGCGGCGCCGTGTGGAGAAGCTCCTTCCTGCTGGCAGGACCGCCCCGGACTAAGTCCATGCGGGCAGCCACAAGATCGTCTACGAGGTTGTCGAAAGACTCCTCCAGAGCCTTGAGATACTCCACAACCATCTCGATGGCTTCATCTCGCTCTCCCCGATGGCAGGCGAATGCATAGTGACTGGTGTATGGCACATGGCATGGGAGGTAGCGGTACCGACGAGTCTTCATCATAGGAAGGATGTCCCGAAGGCGAGCTATCGCCTCACGGGCAGCCATCTGCATGGCATGCCTCTCCGTAGGCATGGCCCTTCCCACAAAACGGAAGTGGCGAGCTGCAGAACGTCCTCCCTTGAATTGCACCACAGCTTGGTGCATAGACACGTCGTCACTGAGCTTGTGCTGGTATAGCGTGAACTCCGGGCGAGCTGCTGGCCCGATCGCGAGCTTGGTGATGGAGACGAGGAGCTTGACAAACCCCTCGGGCACGTTCGTGAACACTCGATTCTCACAGCTGCTGCCAGCCATCTACAAAAGTAGGCAAAAATTCTGAGTAGTCATGTCATAAATTTATGATGACCAACAGAAGATAGCTACAATTGCAAAAAGCTGAAAAAGCACAAAAACGCTAATAACCGATTAGCGATCGCACCTAGTGGCTTCCTACAGTCAGCCTGGCTCTGGTACCAAGCTTGTCACGACCGGTTTTTCAATAAAAATAATTATTGAGAGACCAATCCCTTTTACGGACCAGTAAGGAAGAATTCCTTCTCACTGGTAGACAATATCTTGGTCACAGAAGAAAAATACCAGGAGTACTAAATATAATACAAGGTTGAGCGGAGACTGCCCAACAATTTATTACATGCACGCCGATAAAACAAGATGGCGGATAGGGTGGCATGCTACTAACTCACGATAATAACGGTGGTGGAAATATCACCGCGAAGCGAGTGATATGACTCCTGAAAACTACAGCTCTTCGAGCGTCGGAGAGAGAGGCTCGAGGAGACTTATTGTGGGTGGCGAAAGCGTATAAAATACAAGTGACCAATATCCGGGATCGCGCAGGACTGACTGGGACTCCCCTAGGCGTCGGACGCGCTATCAAACTCTTCATCCAAGAGATCGCCTTCGTCAACATCTGGCCAAATCAACAAGCCAGGTGAGTACTATGAAAGTACTCGCAAGACAGTTCGGACATAAGATATAACAAATGTAACCATGAAGCATATGAACAATTTATCCAGAGCGTTCAGACATAGAGATAATAAATACTGGGTGCCAAGCGAGGGTCTGAATGACGCCTCGAGCGGAAACTGCAGAATAGTAATACTGGTGCCAAACGAGGGTCTGAATGACTCCTCGAGCGAAAAATGCAAGAATAATAATGCTGGTGCCAAACGAGGGTCTGAAAGACTCCTCGAGAGGAAAATGCAAGAATAGTAATAGTGGTGCCAAACGAGTGTCTGAATGACTCCTCGAGAGGAAACTGCGAGAATAATAATGCCACAGTCGGGCGTCGGGGCGACACCACATAAAGGGCTTATAACAGAAAATAAAAGACGAACATGCCACAGTCGGACGTCTGCGTGACGTCACATAAAGGGCTTATATTTAAAGTAAGAAACAAAAAAACACGCCACAGTCGGACGTCTGCGCGACGTCACATAAAGGGCTTATGACAGAAAATAAAAGACGAACATGCCACAGTCGGACGTCTGCGCGACGTCACATAAAGAGCTTATATTTAATGTAAGAAAAAAAACACGCCACAGTCGGACGTCTGCGCGACGTCACATAAAGGGCTTATATTGTAGCTCAATAATGCAATAGTTCGGGAACATAAATTATCACAAGTACGAGACAAAATTAAAGTTAGTACATCCACAGGAATAATAATTTAACTGGATTTACCACTTGAGCTTGTTCACCGGGGACAAGTTTTCCACGTGGATAGATATGGATATACTGATTACACTACTTGATCATGGATACGATGATTTGGAAGGAATTGACTCTGCAGAGTTTGTACTTAACCACAGCCAACGGATTTCAGTAGTCACGGGGACTAGTTCCGTCTACGGTGTTTTGGAAGAAACGCGTCTAACCAGTACACACCCAATTCAACCTTCCGGAGCCAGGGATCACCCTCGGCAACGTTCAAGAAAAACCTTGAGACGGGGAGGCTACAACCTCGCGTAGCATGGGATCAAATTTCTATACGCGCGCTCTAAGGGGGTGCCCCCCCTCTCGGTCCCAACCGGAAACACCCATGCCCCCTGACCGGATGACTGGCTTTAATCCTGGGCCAAGGTACCATCATCCCGGCCTCTCTGTTTGGTGTGTACACGGAAAGAGGTTACCAACTTACTAAACCGCATCCTGGCAAATGAAACATGTGGTAGCACGGAAGGGGGAAAGAACGATAACGTGACTCCGTCCACGTTAACGTCGGATAAAGTCGGATGACGCAAGGCCGGTATGCTACAACAGTACCACCTTGCTGCCCTTCATGCCACCACATGATTAGGCCATCTCTCATCAGAGATCATCGCAACTTTGGAACATGCGGGGAAAAGAACGATAACGTGACTCCGTCCACGTTAACGTCGGGAAAGTCGGATGACGCAAGGCTGGTATGCTACAACAGTACCACCTTGCTGCCCTTCATGTCACCACATGATTAGGCCATCTCTCATCAGAGATCATCGCAACTTTGGAACAAGTGGGTAGTTGCCTTACAAGCAACGAGGTATTTACCGACACTCATATGCCACGCACAAACTTTCAAGCAAACATGCAAAACACTTATCATATCAAATGTTCAAACATGCTTGCCTAGTTCGGAGAAGTCGGAGTCTAGCTCGGCGAAGTTCGCGGCTCCGTCACCTCTTCCGAAACCTACGGCAATCACGAAAAACGGGCACTAACGTGAAAACCAACACGTGCACAGAAAATTTTCCAAATATTTTTCACATAAATCCCATAAAAAACTAGACAAAATTTGAAGGTTGTCAGAAAAAGAATCACTCAAGAATCCCTTTTTATTAAAAAGTTATAAAGGTTTCTGTCCAGGGACTTATCTGTAATGAAACAGAAAAGTTCCAGGGTTTTAACTGAGAAAACAGAAAACGGTTCGATTGGAAATGCGCAAGCTCAAGAGAGAAAACGTATTTTGCCCGAAGGCGCCAACAGAAAACGGTTCGCGAGCGAATAGAACAGAGGCTGACATGCGGGGTCCACATGTCAGGTTTGAAAAGCTCGCCGGCGCCCGAAGACTGCGGTGGACGCCGGCGTCGAACCACGGCGAGTTAGGAGGCTCGGAGGGTACCAAGAGCTTCAGCGTGTTCTTCCGCGTCGGTGGGTGGTGGACTCGACCAACGGGGAGCACCACGTCGACGGCGACACTATCTCCGGCGGACGGCGGCTCGGGTGATGGTGGGGAACTCCGGTGGAGGGCTGCAAATTTCGAATTGAAGCGCGGGTCAGAGGGAGGGATGCATGGTGAAGCTACTGGCAAGAGAAGGGAGGCGGAGGTGCACACACGGGGGCGAATCGAGCTGGATCCCGTGGCGGGTCGCGGCGGCCGGAGTCGAGGAAGGAGACCTCCTCGGGGCTCTTCCAGTGGCTAGGCGTGCTCTAGGTGGAGTGCAGGGATGGTGGGTGCTCGAGTTGAAGCTCGGGGCCTCTATTTATAGGCGGATGGACGGGGTGGCCGTGAACGGAGAATCTCCGGCGAGCGATTACGGCGATGCAGTGGATTGGCAGGAGGTTTGAGTGGCCAGGCAGCATCAGTGGAGGTTACTGGTGTCATTCCACAGCTAAACGGAGTTGGTCTTGGCGTAATGGCGTCGGTCCACGGTGAGATGGCCGCACGGGCTCGACGGCGGCAGAGAGCGCGCTCCGCGCCCTGCGGTTCACGACGAGAGCGGCAGCGCGTTCGGGGGAGTGGAAGGCCACGCGGCGAGCTCCGGTGGGTTGGGCGGCGCTGGGTGGCGCCGTCAGCGCCGTGCCTCCCGCTGGCTGCGCAAAGCCGCCGCTGGCGTCGGTCACGGGGCGGCGCACCTTCTGCAGCTCGTCGCCGATGTCCGCAAGGTGCCAGGCGCTCGTGTGGTGCAGGAACAAGGGGGAGGGGACGAGGAGCAAGGCGATACAGTGGCACTGGCGAGATCGACAACCATCTCTGAAGAAAACGACAGTAAGCCACTGAACTGTTCTCTGAATTTTCTGAACCTGATTTTGACAATGCATTGCAGGTGTTCGACAGAAAGATTTGGCTATGAGATAAATTTTTCTGGGGCTGTAACTTGGTGAGGTGACCACTCAATGCACCCAGAGGCTGCCTGATTTTACTTGGAATTTTTGGAGAAGGATTTGAATGAATTTCACCAAATTTGACAAATCTGGTCCAAACTTGCAGCAAGTGTAGTTTGAAAAATTTGAACTGAAGACCAGTGGATCTTCATGGATCTTGGTTGAGGGTTCAAAGGACTAGGGAGGGGAGTTGGTTTGGGGGCAAAAATCAAAACAGAAAGTAGAGTTCCTTTGTAAATCACCAATGGATAGAATAGATGACAGAAATTTATTTGAATAAGATTTAAATGGAAAATAAACATAGGGGAGGTTCAACTTGCTGGATTAGATGCCAAACATGATCCAAAGGTGAGGGGAGGGTTAGGAGGGAGTATTTGCACTAAGGCCATGGCAAGAGGGAAAAGTTGAAAGTGGCAAAGGATTATTCCAAAAGCCATAGTGCAAATTTCAAAGAGATTTTCAAAAGGCATTTTCCCCAAGTGAAAAGTATTTTGCCTTGAGTCCAAATGAAAAGCAAGAAACTCCAAGACCAAAGACAGATCTTGGGTGAATCCAAATAAACTTTTTTCATAAAAAAATATTTTAAAGGGAGAGTTCTTTTTAAAAAAATTAAATCACCTCCCTCAAGTCAAATAAAAATCTTTTGAAAATCCAAATAAAAACTTGGGTGTCACAAGTAGCAAAAGCAGGGTCATATTTCATTCTAGCATTCAAAGATTTTTCTTTCAGCTTAGCTAATAATTTCTCAAGATCATTCCTATCATTGCAAGCAAGAAAGTCTCTAGCAGTGTCTTCATCCATAACATAACCCTCAGGCACAACAGGAAATTCATATCTAGGGGAGAATCTTCATCATCACTTTCATCAATATTATCAGTTTCAATAATTTCATTCTCTCTAGCCCCAGCAAGTTGTTCATCAAGAAATTCACCTAGTGGCACAGTAGTATCAAGCATAGAAGTAGTTTCATCACAAGTATCATGCATAGCAGAAGTGGCATCATCAATAACATGCGACATATCAGAATTAATAGCAGAAGCAGGTTTATGTATCGCAAGCTTACTCAAAACAGATGGTGAATCAAGTGCAGAGCTAGATGGTAGTTCCTTACCCCCCCCTCATAGTTGAGGGAAAAATCTTAGTTCTTTCGTCTTTCAAGTTCCTCATAGTGACCAGCAGATATAAATCCCAAGTGACTCGAAGAATAGAGCTATGCTCCCCGGCAACGGCGCCAGAAAATAGTCTTGATAACCCACAAGTATAGGGGATCGCAACAGTTTTCGAGGGTAGAGTATTCAACCCAAATTTATTGATTCGACACAAGGGGAGCCAAAGAATATTCTCAAGTATTAGCAGTTGAGTTGTCATTCAACCACACCTAGATAACTTAGTATCTGCAGCAAAGTATTTAGTAGCAAAGTAGTATGGAAGTAACGGTAACGGTGGCAAAAGTAACAGTAGCAGTTTTGTAGTAATTGTAACGGTGGCAACGGTAAAGTGACTAAGCAAAGAGCAATATGTGAAAAGCTCGTAGGCATTGGATCGGTGATGGAGAATTATGCCGGATGCAATTCCTCATGCAATAGTTATAACATAGGGTGACACAGAACTAGCTCCAATTCATCAATGTAATGTAGGCATGTATTCCGAATATAGTCATACGTGCTTATGGAAAAGAACTTGCATGACATATTTTGTCCTACCCTCCCGTGGTAGCGGGGTCCTATTGGAAACTAAGGGATATTAAGGCCTCCTTTTAATAGAGTACCGAACCAAAGCATTGAGACTTAGTGAATACATGAACTCCTCAAACTACGGTCATCACCGGGAGTGGTCCCGATTATTGTCACTTCGGGGTTGCCGGATCATAACACATAGTAGGTGACTATTGACTTGCAAGATAGGATCAAGAACTCACATATATTCATGAAAACATAATAGGTTCAGATCTGAAATCATGGCACTCGGGCCCTAGTGACAAGCATTAAGCATAGCAAAGTCATAGCAACATCAATCTCATAATATAATGGATACTAGGGATCAAACCCTAACAAAACTAACTCGATTACATGGTAAATCTCATCCAACCCATCACCGTCCAGCAAGCCTACGATGGAATTACTCATGCACGGCGGTGAGCATCATGAAATTGGTGATGGAGGAAGGTTGATGATGACGATGGCGACGGATTCCCCTCTCCGGAGCCCCGAACGGACTCCAAATCAGCCCTCCCGAGAGAGATTAGGGCTTGGCGGCGGCTCCGTATCGTAAAAGCGATGAATCCTTCTCTCTGATTTTTTTTCTCCCCGAACGTGAATATATAGAGTTGGAGTTGAGGTCGGTGGAGCACCAGGGGGCCCATGAGGCAGGGGGGCACGCCCAGGGGGGTAGGTGCGCCCCCACCCTCGTGGATAGGGTGTGGGTCCCCTGGCCTTGATTCTTTCGTCAGTATTTTTTATTAATTCCAAAAATATTCTCCGTGAAGTTTCAGGTCATTCCGAGAACTTTTATTTCTGCACAAAAATAACATCATGGCAATTCTGCTGAAAACAGCGTCAGTCCGGGTTAGTTCCATTCAAATCATGCAAGTTAGAGTCCAAAACAAGGGCAAAAGTGTTTGGAAAGATAGATACGATGGAGACGTATCACATGTCATCTTGCTTAAGGAGTTACTCTGTTTTATACTTAATACCCTAGATGCATGCGGGATAGCGGTCGGTGGGTGGAGTAATAGTAGTAGATGCAGGCAGGAGTCGGTCTACTTGTCTCGGACGTGATGCCTATATACATGATCATTGCCATGAATCTTTCATAATTATTTGATTTTCTATCAATTGCCCAATAATAATTTGTTTACCCACCATATGATATGTGTTGGCTCCCGGGTCTACTTTTATCTTATATTAAAATCCAAAAATACATTGCTGCAATTTATTTACTTTTATTTTATTTTGCAATTTACTTTTCTATCTATCACTATCATAATTAATTCTTGCAAATAACCGCTAAGAGGATTGACAATCCTCTTATTTGTGTTGGGTGCAAGTGTTTGCTTTTGTGTGTGTAGTGCTGCTAACGAGGTTCTGTGTGGTTCTCCTACTGAATTGATAGCTTTGGTTCTTAATTGAGAGAAATACTTATATCTACTATGTTGCATCATCCTCTCCTCTTCAGGGAAATCTCAACGCAGTTTACAAGTAGCAGGAAGAATTTCTGGCGCCGTTGCCGGGGAGACATCACCAAAACTTATCAAGTACCTTTGCATAAACTATCATCCACTTGCATTTATTTTATTTGCATTTCATTTATTTTCCTCTCGTTTTCATCTCCCCCACTTCTAAACAAATTTTACAAAAACACAAAAATATTTCCGTTTGCTTGCTTTGCCATCATGTCTGAGTTCGAAAAAGTTATTGTAGAAAGTGCTAACGAGGATAGTGCTAGTGAATCTCTTGGGGAGGGAATTCATTCTTTTGATCTTAATCATGACCCTCGCACTAATTTCAAAACTAAAACCTATCATGTGGGATGTCGTAACATTATCAGGAAGAACATTATTCAGGAATCTTTTGATTGCGCGATAGTTATACCAATAATTAAGGGCTCTATTCTTGATAAAACAAGTTGCTATGTGGATGATATTGCTATGCTTGTGGTTAAGTTAGAACGAAATTTTTTGCACATCCACCCCGCGTTACAAAAGATATTTTATGAGCTTCCCAATATCCATAATCCTAGAATTAAAAATATTGCTACAATTATCCTTATGCATGAATTTGATTATATAATTAAAGAAGCTTGGGACATCTTTTCTTTCTATAAAATAGATTTTGAGCATCCTCCTATAGAGGAATTCTTCATGATAAAGATACTATCGGTAGGTTGGAATCTAAAAATTACTTTGCTTATGGTGAAATATTAGAAGAAGAGACCCATACGCTGAAATAATTAAAACTTTGTACTGCTTGTGATAAATTTGAGTGGATTACTAAAGGAATGGATGAGGGATTTAGTACAGAGTGGTTTGAGGATACGGCTAGAGACCCTATTGACGATGAGATACACGTTTTGTATGAGGATGTGCATGGTGATGATTCTGAGTTTGAAGTTATGAATGTTAAAGTCACTGATCAAAGTCCCTTCAAGTATTTAAGCTCACCTACCAGAAAAGAAGAGCATGAAAATAGAGAATTAATGAGAAAGGTTTTGGAAGATTTGATTAAAAAGGATTTGGGGATGAATGATGACAACACTTAAAACTATGCATTATGCCTAGCTAGGGGCATAAAAAATAGCGCTTATTGAGAGGCAACCCAATAAATAAAATATTTTTTGTTTTACTTTCTGTTTTGTGTGTTTACACAATTATAGATTCTGTTATGATTGTATTTTATCTTTCTGCATTTGGATGTCCCAAATTGAGGTGCCTGGAATGGATTTGGTATTCCCTGATTGCAATTCGGCTCTTTGGTTGGACCGTGAATTACCGCTCGAAAACGAAACCCAAATTCAGCCTGGTATTCCCACCTACCAAAACTTTTTTCTTGAGGGAAGGCCATCATGCCTATCTTTATTGGCTTAAAAGGGAATTACATCATCCACAAGGTTTGAGACCAGACAGCCCGGGGGCTCGTCCGTCCAAGTACTAGAAAATTTATTACAATAACTATGGTTAGCTAGCACATGCGCCGCTTTATTTGCATTACGAGGACAATGCTTAAATATGACCTTCCCAATCAAAGTCGAAACATCGACACACTCAGCAAAGATCGCAGCAGCTTCGTCCCGCCATCTTGCTTGGCCATCGCAAGAATCAATCACTATCAATGAATTGGACTCCGCCTCAACTCGCGGGAAACCTAAGGAGCTTGTTGATACGTCTCCAATGTATCTATAATTTTTGATTATTCCATGCTATTATATTGTCCATCTAGGATGTTTTATATGCATTTATATGCTATTTTATATGATTTTTGGGACTAACCTATTAACCTACCGCCCAGTGCCAGTTTCTGTTTTTTCCTTGTTTTTGAGTATCGCAGAAAAGGAAAACCAAACGGAGTCCAATTGACCTGAAAATTGACGGAGATTATTTTTGGACCAGAAGAAGCCCACGGAGTATCGGAGATGGGCCAGAAGAGTCCCGAGGCACCCACGAGGGTGGGGGCGCGCCCTACCCCCCTGGGCGCGCCCCCTACCTCGTGGCCGCCTCGGAGACCCCCCCCCCGACTTGTTCCCG